>NW_009213067.1:0-577 GCF_000690835.1 Fulmarus glacialis | reverse complement strand
CAGTTCTACTTTGTGAAATGTCATCCAAGAAAGATTCAGGAGGAACTAATTAGTATGCACTCATCTTGTATTAGTGGTATACCTTTTCAGAAGCAGTAGGGGGGAGTCTGATCGCTTGAAAGGACCCCCCTGATTGTCTGGCTACTTTCTCCATTATTTTTTGCTTGCTTCTTTCATGATCATCTGAATCTCCCAGAAGGCATACAACATGTACTGGAAGCAACTTGTTCTCCATAAGAAGCTGGCAGATTTCCTCTGACTCTCGCTCTGGGAGCGTGTCAGTGAACAGATACACCGACTGGCAGGCTGGGTCCTCAAACGCCACAGCCAGGCCGCTCGCAGCCTTCGTGCCGTTCTCAAACCGCAGGGATCGAATCCAGGCTGCTGCTTCAGTGGCACTACTGAGCGAACATCTGACTAGGCAGCTGCACCATTTTAACACCTATTAAAGAAAAGAAGAAGAAGAAGAAAGAAAGGAAGAAATAGCAAAAGCCCACTCGCACATGCAGCTCTTTGCCAACGTGGGAAGGCGTGAAGATTCTTCACTGGGTATTTCTGCGCTCAGGCGCCCTGTAGC
>NW_009213066.1:2214-2558 GCF_000690835.1 Fulmarus glacialis | reverse complement strand
TGACGGAATTTATCCGCTTGAATCCCAAAGCTTGGGCGCCCGTCGTTTCCGCTTGGTCGATCGATTTAATGGGGCAATTAAGCAGTAAGTACGCGGGGAGGCACGGCGTCCCTCACGCTTCCAACCTTAACGAGCTTTTACAGCTCTGGATGTCCTGCAAAGCCACCCGCACCCTGATGGAGATTTACACCCAGTGTCTCTCCGCCATGATCGGGGGTTGCCCCGACGCCTGCGTCGACGCTTTGTTGGACACCTCGGTCCAACATTCGCCTCATTTCGACTGGGTGGTGGCTCACATCGGTTCTTCTTTTCCCAACACCATCATCAACCGCGTCCTTTCTTGC
>NW_009213066.1:1149-2145 GCF_000690835.1 Fulmarus glacialis | reverse complement strand
GAAACGGGTTCCCAAGAGCGCGTCGCTGGTTGGGATCCTCGGGCATTTGGCTTCGCGGCATTCCGGCAGCATCAAACAAGAATTACTCCGGATGTTTCACGAAAGTTTAACTCCTACCAGAGATCAACATCAAAAAGCCGCCGTCCCTTTCCTCCTCCAACTGGCCGTCATGTCCCCGCCGTTACTGGGCACCATTTCCTCCGAACTGGTGGATTCCCTCAAACCCACCGTCCTCAACCAGCTCCACCAACACTTCGTTTCTCTTCCCCGCGAAGATCTGGAGAACATGGTCAGCATCGTCGTCCACCTCGTTTGTCAAACCTCCGCCGGCGCTTACCGAATCCTTCAATTTTTGGTGAATACGGCGATGCCGGCGTCCGTCATCACCCCCCCGGGGCTGACGCTTCACGACGGGGTGCGCGAAGCCTGCGACCGCGTCATCCAACTCCTCCTCCTCAACCTGCAAAAATTAGTTTATAACCGCGGGAGCCCCAATTTAACCGATTCCCCTCCTCGTCCCGTCCCTTTTTTAGACGCTCTCAAATCTCACGTCCGGGATTTGTGCGTGGAGACTTTACGCTTGGAACGCAAACGTTTTCTTTGGCAGCATCAACTTTTGGCGCTTTTGGCCGTTTATTCGGCCCCTCACTGCGCCACCGACGCCCTCTTCTTCCTCCTGACGCTTGCCCGCACCCAGGAGGAGCTGGCTTTGGCCACCCAACTCTACGCCGTCCTCAGCTCCTGCCTGATCGACCTCCTCCCCGCCACCGTCAAAACTTGCGTTTGCCAAATCCACGCCGGAAGATTACCGGAACCTCAAATAACTCAACTTTTTCGTAATTTGGCTTTGGTGGTTCAGTGGGAGGGCGGAGAAGGGGGTCCGGCGGCCATGGGGGTCCAGCTCGGCGGCGTTCTGGCGCGTCACCTCCACGATTTCGCTCAGCTTCTCCTTCACCGCGATCCCGAGGTGGCGGAAGCCGCCTGTTTGCTGTTGTC
>NW_009213066.1:602-840 GCF_000690835.1 Fulmarus glacialis | reverse complement strand
GAGAAAAATCCGACGGGGAAGAAACCGGCCGGGAGGAAACGGGTGACGTTTCCTTGTTGGAAATCAACCGACGTTTTACCGCCGCCGTTCATTTTTCCGGAGGGGTTTGGTCGGTTTTTCACGCCGGGGTGATCGGTCGGGGGTTGAAAACGCCGACGGGGACGGACGAACGGACGCCGGAGGAGCTGACGCGTAACACCCAAACCTTCCTCAGCCTCTTGCTTCGCTGTTGCCGGGG
>NW_009213066.1:0-295 GCF_000690835.1 Fulmarus glacialis | reverse complement strand
TTGGGGAAGCGTCTCGGGAAAGCCGGACGGTGGGATCGCCCTGGCACCTCCAGGCCTCCTGCTCGCTGGTGGCCTGCATGGCCGAGGGCTCCTTGTTACCCCCCGTTTTGGGGAACATGCACGAGATTTTCCATCAGCTGGCGCCTTTCGAGGTTCACCTCCTCCTCCTCAGCGTTTGGGATTATTTACGGGATAACAGCCCCCTGCCTCAAAAATTTACTTTTCAAGCCGAACGAGGGGTTTTTCAACGGGATTTTTCTCGGGATGGGGATGTGGGGAAGCACCTGGCCGTGCT
>NW_009213065.1:0-11774 GCF_000690835.1 Fulmarus glacialis | reverse complement strand
CCCAGCCAAAACCAGGACACCTGGTTCCCAGATGTCTCAGGAGGCCAGCCTAACTAAACAGGGAACTCCAATGGAAAAAAAAAAAAGGCAGTATACAAGAAGTTGAAGCAGGGAGAAGCTACCAAGGAGAAATTTAGAAGCATTGCTCAGGCATGCAGGGATGGTTTTAGGAAAGCTGCACCTCAGCTGGAATTGAAACCTGTTGGGGATGTCAAGGGCAACAAGAAGAGCTTCTAGCACTGCAATAGTAGTAAAAGGCTGAACAGGGGCAATGCAAGCACAGCATCGAAAGGAGTTGGTGATTTAGTGACAGCAGAAATGTAAGGATGAGGTGCTTAATGCCACCTTTGCCTCAGTCTTTGCTGAGAATGTCTCCCAGGCACGTGTGCTCAGTGAAAGGATTCAGAGAGAAGAACAGCCAGCATTGGATGAGGATAAAGTCAAGGTTTACTTCAGACAACTGAACCCATGCAAATCCATGTAATCAGATGGGCTGCATCCAAGGGTGGTGAGAGAGATAGTTGATGTCCTTGAAAGGCTGCCGTGTGTCATCTTTGACAGGTCATGGAGATCTGAGAACTAGAGAAAGGCAAATATTGCAGTCATCTTCAAAAAAGGCCAGTATGTCAACTTTGGAGGACTACAGGCCAACCAACTTCACTTTGGTGCCTGGGAAAAAAATCAAGGAGCAAGTCCTTCTGAAACATTATTCTGGGCACATGAAGGACAAAGTGCTTGGGAAGAGTCAGTATCGACCAAGTGTAAACCATTCTTGAGAAACCTATTTGCCTCCTGTGATAAAACAAATGGATTTATGGATGAGGTTAGACCAGTGGAAGTAATTTACCTTGATTTAATCAAGGCTTTCAACACTATCTCCTGCATTATTCTTATATCCCAGTTAGAACGTTACAGTCTGGATGGATGAATAAAAATAAAAAAATCTAACTGGATTTAAAAAAAATGAAATCTGATAGAACTCGGAAGGTGGTAATTAATGGGTCTTTCCTACCTGGAGGCCAGTGACAAGTGGAGGGGTTTATCCTAGGACCTGTCCTGTTTAACAACTTTATTAATGACCCAGAGGTGGTAAATACAGTGCACGCTCATCAAGTTTGCAGTTGACGTCAAATTGCTGGATCACTTGAATGCAGGATGGCCATCCAGAGTAGATAGGATGAAGGAATGTGTAACAGGAACCTCAGCAAGGTTCCACAGTGAGAACAAATGCCAAGTCCTGTGTTTGGAAAGGAACAGTCCCCTGCAATGATATGGGCTGGGACCTGACTGTCAGAGGAACAGCTCTGCTGAAAATATCCTGGCAGTGCCTGGCATGAGCCAGCAGTGCATCCTGGCAGCAAAGAAAGCTGAGAGCACCCTGGGCTGTACTAACAAAAGCACAACCAGGAGATCCACAGGAGTGATTATTCCCCTCTCAGCACCACATCTAGAGTCCCATGTCCAGTTTTGGGCTCCCCTATAGAAGAAAGATGCTGATAAAGTAGGTTGATTTTAGCACAACTGGTCCAGAGTCGGGGTACTTGCTCTGTGAGGAGAGGACGAGGGAGCTGGAGAAGGGACAGATTTGGGGCAGCCTAACAGCAGCCCCCAAGTACTTATGAGAATGTTGCCAAGACAACAGAGCCAGGTTGTTCAGAGGTGCATCAAAAGAGGATGAGAGACAACAGGCATAAGATGAAAGAAGTTCAGACTGGATATAAGGACAAAATTTTTCCCCCATGAGGATAGTCAAGCACTGGAACAGGCTACCCAGAGAGGCTGTGCAGTTTCCATCCTTGGGGTTTTTCAAGAACCAGCTGGATTCAGCTTTGGCCAACTTGGTCTGACCTCATAGCTGACCCTACTTTGAGCAGGAGGTTGGACTACACATCTCCTGAGGTCCCTTCCAACCTGAATCATCCTATGATCTTAATATTTTCCAGTTATGTTTTTGATGTGCAGTACTAACTTGGCTGTGCTTCCACAGAGCTGAGTGACATAACTTGGAATCATAGATGTTTCAACAATTCTTTAAAAAGACATTTATGTCACATCCCTTTAAAGATGTGTGAATATGTATATTTACTTATAGGCAGCATAATACAATTTATTAAATTGCTTACACTAATAGGGTCAAATCCTCAGAGACCATCAGTGATGCAGCTCCGTTGGTATATGTCTAGTTTTCAAAATTAGATCTGTGGTTACCCAGTCCTGCAAATCCTACTGTTCTAAGACATATCATCAAACATTTTAATCTAATTTATGTCATACTGCTTTGGGCACGATCTATTGCTACCCAAGACACCCTGCAGATAGAAGAATCATACAGGTTATATTAAAGTAAATGCACCAGCCTGAAAGTCTATGCAGAGACTGAATGCATTGCATTCACAGATAGCTTGGTATGTATAGGATCTGCAGGTAACACAGTAGTAAAGTGTACTACACCTTAAGTCTCACACTCAGGAGAGGCTGGACTTGCTGAATACATGTAAATAGGGTATAAAGCACATTTGCAGAAGGTCTGATGTGTTCCCAGCTGAATCTATTGCTAATATCAATATTCCAGACTTTGAAAGCAAATCTAGGTTTTCAAGAGAGTCTCCAAATTACAGATGGAGTCATATGCTATTTTCCAGCCATCATAATACCTTGGTCATCTTCTTGCCTTTTGCAGCAAACCAGTCTTCTGACTCTACCTCTCTCTTTCCTACTTTGTTTCTTGCAAACTTAAAATAAGGTCGTACTATATGATCTTAAGATCCCCTTAGCTGAAACGAAGGGAAATAATTTGCATTCAAACTGTACAATGCTGTTGTGAGCTGAGATACAAATAAGCAAAAGTAGTGCTGCTGGGCAGACAGGACTAAAGGCAATGGTATGACTGATGAAAGAGCTACAATGCTGTCAAGACTCTCATGAGCGCCTCTGCACATCACCACACTGCTTTGTGTGAGCAATCCAACTTGCTCAGGGCCAGCTCTCAGGTGTCTGTATTGTTTGAGATAAAAACACTGCTTCTCCATCAAATGTTGTGCCAGGGAGCAGGAAAGCATAACACACCAAGCCTTAAACTAAAAGGAGAATCAAGCGCTTAAAGGCAAGCTTAAATTTAGTTGGAATAAGCGATACCGAACAGCATAGTATAACTGCTCTCTATCTATTGATCTGTTGCTTGGCCAGTATTCTCTAACATTGAACACTTAAATCCATGTTACATACATGCTTACTGTTAGTCTGGCATCCACAAATGCTGAGTTACAGTGGATCAGTAGCTTTGAAAAAAGCTGACTTTACATTCATTAATCAACATTGTGATAGTCGATTTACATGCATGCAGACACAGTTCACGTATGTAATTACCTCTATACAGCAACAAATGTGCAGTAAACAGGTATACATACAAATGCATAGCCAAGGAACGATAGATCAAAAGCAGGTTCCTAACAGCTATAACGGTGAGCTACTCTAGGAATGTCAACTTTCAGTACCAATTATGTTGCACAGCCCTTGAAGTGTTGCAAAGTGGCAGCCACACACCCTTAATCATATTCTTTGCTTACACACTGTATTCAAGCCTTCAAATCTTCTTGTGCTGGGACTGCTTTTCAAGGAGTCTTACTGTTCGGTGGGGTTTTTTTTGTCATCATTATTGATGTTTTTTTGCTCGTTATCAGCATATTATGCAGTATATTTTGTATTCTGCAGTAGCTCATATGTTAGAATCTTTGTCCCTCAGACTATCTGTAGTGCATTTATGGACACTCCAGCTCATCCATACAACAAGTGTAGGCACAAATTCATCAGTACACTATTGTAATTTAAAATTGCATTCAAGAAAGGTGTTTTCCTAACCTGCACTGGATTTATTTTTCAAGGTCAAATTTACATTTCTTAAGAATTAACAGTTTTTATACACCCCTCCGCTACCATTTTTCCAGCCAAACATTTCAAGTTTACAAAATTTAAATCAAGTAAGACTGTCTTACTCTGTGACATATCAAAATATAATTATATATTCTGGCAGTCAGCTGAACTTCGTCCCTAATTTGCATCTTATTTTGAACAATCTATTTTCCCGCTTGTCATGAAACCTATGACTGGAGCTGATCTTTTATAGACCACTTGGCAAGAGTGAATAATTAGAAATACAGTTCCATCTGCGTTAGAATAGTTTTTGTCCAAATTTTGGTACAGGTCCTGCTATATGCCTCCCTAAAACTCCCTAATAGGAGCGCAAGAGATAAAACATCAAGATGAACACAATGAACTACCATCTTGGAAATTAGTAAGCCTTATCCTTTCTAATGTAGTATGTGACTATTTTATTCTCATTTAAGACTGGTTTTACCTGAATTAGTGTCACTGGACCTCTATGATCTTTTTCTATTTTTAAGGAAAAATCATTTATTCCCATCACGATACGTAAAACATTATATTCTTTGAGGAGAGGATCTAAGATTTTGGTTTTATGTTGCTCCAGTTAAACTGTGTTTAATAAAACTAGTTTGAGGAAATAAATCACTTCCTTGTCAAGCATAGCAAACCTGCTGTTTTGAAGTAACATTAACATGCCACTTATTGTATTCAGTAAAGCAGATATTAGAAGTCCATATACATAGGTACGCTTGTCCTAAATTCCAGCAGCACAGCAGTGTTCAGGATATTCCAAGAGTTTCAGAAATGTGACCAATTATGGAACAAGATATGCCAAAGGACTTCATAATTAAAAGTTAGGGCATATGAGACATAATTAAAATGCAGATCTTCAACAATTTTTTTTTAAATCTCGTAAACTACACAAAAAACAAAATACGAAAGACTGCAGAGTAGCCAGAGACTTCAGTTTCTTTTGTATATAGTTAAAAGGGAATATACTTTTGCTCAGATCAGTCCATGCAACAAGTGACAATTTAACTCCTTTCTTAAAAGAATTGTACCTTCCTACTATTTCTCCAGGTCAGAATAGGGAATTATCAACACTGCAGGGGGCACAGGGAAAGGCTATAAAGTGAGAAATTCCCCAAAATATAAAGCTAGCCTAAGAATATTCAGTGCCACTCACTCTACATCCTTTGAGTTTGATTATGGAGCTAGAACAACTCAGAGCAGCCTTTGAGCTGCAGCTGGAGGAGACCATTTCCCTGCTCATAAAAGATTACAGAGGTGATGTTGACTGTCCCAACACAGTTCTGTTGGGTTCAGCAAGGAACTAGGAATAGCATATCTCTGTGGTATACCTACCAATGCTGCTTCAATATGCCTCAAACCTATTCTTCCTCACAGCTTTTATTTTTTGAGGTTTCTATTAGAGTATAGCATCTTATTTATTTGGAAAGACAAGAATGGAGTGCCCTAATTACAAACTGAATTTTCTGAAAGATTAATGAATACAGAACAGGCCAGGTTCTGCATTCTCTTCCTATTCATAGAGGTTTACGTCCCTCCTCCCACCCCCATAAATCCTACACCTTTATGTTTACATTCTTTTCTTGGGAAGATGTTGTCACAATCGTACCTCAAGAATCAACAAGAGAAATTGGTTTTCTCTTATTACAATGTTGTAACAGCAATAGTGGTACCAAGCAGGTGAGAACATAATACTTGAACAGAGCTGGGATGGTGCCACTACGGCTGATTGAGCTCCACAGGAACTTGTTGACAGATAGCTTATAGCAGCATCTTCTGACACCTAAGTGTGGAGCACACTCCTAAAGAGATTTAAAAATACTGCTCAAAACAACAGGACAAGAGCTAGAAATAGTATTGCTGCACTGAATTTATGTGTGAGGGGCTCATAAGTGTTAAAGTTAACTTAAAAGGGGCACAAATTAAAACAATTAATAAATTTCCAAAGCTTGATGGGATTTTGAGAATTTAAACTTGTCTTAAGCACATGAAGTGGGCAATGCCCTCTTCAAAAATATATTTAGCACAGAATCGTAAAACAGACCTATCCCCAGTGAGACCAAATTAGTAACTACAAGTTGTATGGACATCAGTGCAAACCCATTCAAGTACATTGGTTTCCAACATAATTTATGGGAACATAGCTCCTGATTATGCAACCAAAATATTTTCTCAAAATTTCTCTAAGTGGAGCTTCAAAGCTGCCTTACATAGAACTATGATTCTATGTAGCTCAGGTTGGACTTCTGGAGGTCATCTGTTCCCACACTGTGCTTAGTGTTGGACCAATTAGATCAGATTACTTAGGGACTTGTCCAGTCAAGTTTTGCATATCTCTGAAGAATGGAGATTCCACAAGCTCTCTGGGCAACCTGTTCCAACATTTAAAGAGTCTTGTTATGAAAAAACTTTTCTTTATAACTAATCAGAATTTTCCACTTTCCAAATAACGTTCATTGCCTCTTGTCCTATGACTGTGTATCTTCAAGAATAATCTTTGTCTTCTGCATACTGTCCTGTGAGGTAGTTGCAGATAACAAGAAGATCTCCCTTTGTCTTCTCTTAAGGCTGAACAAACCCATTTTTCTCAGCTGCTTCTTGTACATTATACATTCCAGCTGCCTAAGTGGCTGGGAAGTCCTCTACTGGACATACAGGTACGTCCATGTCTTTTTCATACTGAGGAGCCCAAAACCTGACACAGTACTTAAAATGTACTCTCACAAGGTGTGAACAGAAGCAAAGAGTTACTTTCCTTAACCTGTGAGCTACATTCTTCCTTACATAGTCCAGTTTGTATTGACTGCTTTTGCCGTAAGGGCATAATGCTGACATTTCATTTTGTTGTTCATGAGGATCATCTAGTCTGCGCTAGACTGTACTGTTGCAGAGGGTTAGCACATCCCAGATGCTGGACTTGGCGTCTGCATTTATCTTTACTGAACTTGATGAGGGTCCTGTTCATACTTTTCTCCAAAATATCGAGGTCCCTCTTAGTAGCAGCCCTGTCCTCTAACGAATCAGCTGCTCCTTCCAGTTTGGTATTGTACATGAACTTGCTGAGAGTGCACCATTCCGGTCATTAGCAATGGTAATGAACCTCACATTTATTTCTGATGATCACCACTTGTAATGGACCAACACTTTGACTTTGTATTGCTGCTTAAAACCCTCCAAGCCCAATGATCCAATCATGCGTCTTATTACTCATTTATTGAGTGCACAGCTAATCAACTTGGATATCAGGATACCATGAGGAACTAAGTAAAAAGCCTTACTAAAAATAAGGTATACAGCATCTTCTGTGATTACCTGTTCCATTTAGCCAGTCATTTCATCACAGAAGGCTATCAGTGTGGTCAGTCATGATTTGTCTTTGGAAAACCCATGCTGACTTTCCCAATAATCATCATGTCCTTCAGGTGGCTACAAATGGCTTCCGGGTAAATTGTTTCAAAATCTACCCAGACATTGAGGTCAGGCTGACCAGTCTGTAGCTTCCTGAGTCCTCCTTGCCCTTCCTGAAGATAGGTGTGACATCTGCCTTTTTACAGTCAAACTTCCTCATGACTATCAAAATGACCTTTATAAAATTTATTAAAAGTATAATATTTTATAATAAAAGATGATAAAAAAACTACCCTCTAACAACATTGCCCAGCTTCCTCAGCACCTTTGGAAGCATGCCATCCAGTCCCATGCACTTGGGTATATACAGCAAGATTAGGTTCTCCCTAACTTCCTCCACAGCAGAGGAATAGCTTCTGCTCATCTTCTACTAGTAGTGTAAGGGGCCCAAGAAACCCTGGGGAGGGGGGCGGGGAGGGAAATCAAGTAGTGGGAGCGCTTTCAGTCCCTCAATCTTTTCCCTGTTCTTCATCACCACCTCACCTGCCCCACTGAACAGCAGTACCTCATTTTCCTTACACTTCCTTTTGCTGCTGAGCTAGTTAGAAAAACTCTTAATACCTTTCACATTGCTCCGTAGTTTTAAGTCCAGATAAGCTTTGGCTTTCTGGCTGACCCTAGTCAAGGACTTTTCAGCTTCCCATGCTCTGTCAGATGCACAAGAAGCTGGGAGGAGGCACAGCCAGGACAGCTGACCCAAACTGGCCAAAGGGGTATTCCATACTATACGATGTCATGCTCAGTATATAAATTGGAGAAGCTGGTCAGGGGGTGGCGACCACTGCTCGGGAACTGGCTGGGCATTGGTTGGCAGGTGGTGAGCAATTGCATTGTGCATCACTTATTTTGTATATTCTTTTTTAATTATTAATATTTTTCCTTCCTTTTCTGTTCTATTAAACTGTCTTTATCTCAATCCATGAATTCTACTTTTTTTTTTCCTCCCCAATTCCAGCTTTTTGTGCACCTGGCAGAGCATAGGAAGCTGAAAAGCCCTTGACTAGTGTAAGGACTACTTAGCAACACTAAAACCATCAGTGTGTTATCATCATGCTTCTCATACTAAATCCAAAACGCAGCACTCTACCAGCTATTAGGAAGAAAATTAACTCTATCCCAGGCGAAACCAGGACACTTTCTTAGCTCTACTCCTGCGTGCTCAGGCAAAATCTTTATGTTCTTCCTAGGTAGCCCATTACCACTTCCACCTTCTGTGCACTTCCCTTTCATGACAAAACTCAGTGACAGTGACTGATCATATCGCTCTTGATCCCTCAGTGAGTGCATAAGAGCATTAGAATGCTAGTGCTTCTTAAGCTTTCTCATGCACCACAATAAACTGTCCGAGTTATATATCAAGGAGATCACACCAAAAGAAAGAATTCACCCCACTTTATTTTGCAGCTTAATTATTGATCAAGTGTCTCTCCTTGAAATTTCACATTCTCACATAGACAAAAAGGACCCTGGTTCTTTGTTCTCTAAAATCAAGTTACAAGAATGAAACATTTACATAGATATAGAAACTATTTGAACATGAACTTGAAATAAGAAAATATAAGGATAGAGTAAGAGCAGGCAAAATGTTTTCAAGTGATGTATAACAAAGAAAATTTCTTCACAGGCAGATTCATTTCTAAAGTAAAAAAATGAAAGCTGCTGTGTCTGGTTTGTGTTATTATAGTTGTAATTATTTATTACAGTAAAGCCCAGAGGCACATTATAACAACTATTGTGCAAAAGCACAGTTCTGTAAGATGAATACAATATAATGAAAGTACATTAGTGCAAAGGGATGTTGAGGGGCACACTCCATGGTGGGTTATTTTTCCTTTACTTACATCCTGGTTTTCCAGTGCTCAGTAATATAAAATATTTATAGCTCAGACACTGTTGTATTACAATAGAAGATGGGGTCCTCTGTTCAGGATCGAGACTTCATTGCTGGGGGTTCTATATGGACATACAAATCTGGCTTTTTCTCACAAAACATAGAGTAAAGTTGATACCTCTTACAGCTTTAAACCTATTTGCCAGAAAAGCAGTCCCATGCTCCCTCCTCCCCTTTCCACTGGCATTCATTTGACCCTTTCAATTGTACCAGATAAGTTAAATCACAAAAAAAATCCCAAATCCCAAACAAACCCAAACAAGCCCCCCCCAAAACCCCACACCACACAGAAAAATAACAAATACACCTACAAAAACCCCCAAAAAACTCAAACACAAAAAAATCCCCAAACCACAAAAAAAAAAAAAAAAACCAAGGAAAAAAAAAAAACAAGAAGAAAAAGAGTTTTCCAACAGATTGGCAAAACTGAATTGACTTACTGCAGAGAGAGACAAACAGAGCCCGTTGAAAGAATAGGAATAAAAACTTTCTTCTTTAAACATATTTGGGGCATGAGTTTAACTCAAACTGCATCATATAATTTCACCCTTTGGCTAGATTTTAGAAA
Organism: Fulmarus glacialis; assembly: GCF_000690835.1. Taxonomy (NCBI): domain Eukaryota; kingdom Metazoa; phylum Chordata; class Aves; order Procellariiformes; family Procellariidae; genus Fulmarus; species Fulmarus glacialis. The sequence continues at coordinate 1,995 of NW_009213065.1, read as the reverse complement.
GTGTTTAGGCAGCTGAAATAAGAGATATCTGTGCAAAGCCTTAGGCTTGTCTTGGAGGGTAGGGTGCATGACAGTCACTGTTCTGCTAGCCAGATAAATTAGAACTCAGAAAGTTACAGTAGTTCACCCCCACCAGACATCTTACATGCACACACACTTCCACTAAGCTCTGGCCATAACGCACAAGATCATATTGTCTCAAGACAGCAAAGACCCACACACCTTGAAGTATACTGCAGGTTTGCTTTTCACACAGTATCTGTCCAGAAGATGTATAAGCAGGGCAAGAGGTATGCTACATTCACAAATTTTCCGCAGACCACTCTTTGAGAATAACCTAAACTTCTTCATTATGTTTACTTCACATTACTCTAATAAAATGAATTCAGATACCTTGAATAGAAATAAAACACAGGTAAAATTGAGGCTACATAGGTTCATAATCATAGCTGTCATAAAGCACAGAGAAGAGATAGAATATGTGTACTACCAGTACTAAGGAAAAACAAACAAACAAACAAACAAAAAAACCCCCCAAAAAACACTTATGCATGAAGTTAACTGTAGAAAGCAAATCCCCAAGCATCTACCCTTTCAAAAGCTGAAGACATAGTTGCTTCTAAGTGTTATTTTCCCTGCTTCTAACACATCTGGAAGATGACCTTAAAAATCAATTGTGCATTTTTGATATCAACCTGTGGAAAAAAAACACGCTAAACCTATCTCATGCTGTGTTGATGCAAGCCACAAGCAAATGTTATTATTTCGAGGGCCTGAAAGAACAGAATTTGAATGTGGTTGACTACACAAAAAGAAACATGCCTATACATACAACTTGAATATAGGATATATGGTGTCATTCTGTCATTTAAGCTGTCTGCAGAGATCTGTCTACAAAGGACAAAGGAGAGTCCTTTGTCGTCAAACCTCAATATTTCCCCAAGACAGATGGGATCTGTACGCAACCTGAGTTCAGGCTACTTTTGTAACAATGTTGTGGTGGCATATAAACTAGAAGCACTACACCTTTGTGGATGAATTCTAATGGCTTTCCCTTGGTAAAACAGCCTAGATAACAATATCTGATAAGATAGGAATATGAATGTAAACAGTGTATATGAGTGGAATACTCAAAGGTTTTTTAGAGGATATTTGCCAAAAAAAAAAAACCTCCACCCCAAAAAACCCAACAACCAACCAACAAACCACACTGATAACACCAAAGATGATGAACATCTGTTGGATTAAACAATAATCATGAAATGACCATGAAAATTTTGGGTAAGAAAGAAAACCAAACAAACAAAAAAGATGAGTCATCTTGAAAAGAGATATGAAAGAATCATGAAAATTTGTACAAGTGAGAAGAGAGAAAGGCACTTAAAATGGTTTGGTACTGCCAGAAGTTTCCCTGGGGCATAACGGCATTTGCCCAGGCTGGACAGAGCAGCCTCCCCACTGGATACCGTGCGGAGTCTGTACCAGCTCCTAGTTAACAGTATGAGGCAGAGTATGTAGGGACCCACACCTTTGGGGGCTGGGGTGGCACTTGGCCTCCTGGGAGGCTTCATCACCTATGCGTACACTAGCAAGTTGCAGGGAGTGGACTGCATGGGTACACATAAAGCTGGAGCACCCACATCTCCAACACAGGTGTGTGCAAGAAGGGTACCCCACAGTGCTGAGAGATGGGGTCTAGTTGTAACCCACATGTCCTGTGAGGCACAGGTAGAGTGAATATGTCCATATCATTAAGACTTTGGGGGATTTTTAAGGAAGAGCGTTCACAAATCTGTGGTCATTTATTAATGTTTTGTAAGCGTCTAGCTATTGTATTGCTGAGATTGATCCTCAATGTACAGTTCCCTGATTGCTAGTTAATCATATATTGCTAAAAACCAAACCCAAACCAATAAACTTCTCTTATCCTTATTTGGTCCCATGTGTTATTGTTTCTTGGAGTTAACTATTTTATCTGAACAAGCTGGCTTTGAG
>NW_009213064.1:405-7475 GCF_000690835.1 Fulmarus glacialis | reverse complement strand
CATCACTGGTCTCTACTTGGACATTGAGCTGTTGACTTCAACTCTTTGAGTGTGACTGTCCAGCCAATTCCTTATCCACCGAGTGGTCCATCCATCAAATCCATACCTCTTCAGTTTAGAGAGAAGGATGTTGTGGGGGACCGTGTCAAAGGCCTTACAGAGGTCCAGATAGATGACATCTGTAGCTCTTCCCATGTCCACCAATGCTGTAACCCCATCACAGAAGGCCACCAAATTTGTCAGGCACGATTTGCCCTTAGTGAAGCCATGTTGGCTGTCACCAATCACCTCCTTATATTCCATGTGCCTTAGCATAGTTTCCAGGAGGATCTGCTCCATGATCTTCCCAGGCACAGAGGTGAGACTGACTGTCCTGTAGTTCCCTGGGTCTTCCTTTTTTCCCTTTTTAAAAATGGGGGTTATGGTTCCCCTTTTCCAGTCAGCGGGAACTTCACCAGACTGGCATGACTTCTCAAATATGATGGATAGTGGCTTTAGGAATTTTATCCCGCAGTGCCTCATCAGGGCCCATGGACTTGTGCACCTTCAGGTTCCTTAGATGGTCTCGAACCTGATCTTCTCCTACAGTGGACGGTTCTTCATTCTCCCCGTCCCTGCCTTTGCCTTCTGCGACTTGGGCGGTGTGGCTTGAGCACTTGCCGGTGAACACTGAGGCAAAAAAATATCCAGCCACACTGTGGATCTTCAGAGAAGATAATTAGAATGATTTCCTGATCACTCATCATCAAGATTGTTCATTACCAATACTAGTACCATACGTTTTGCCATATCTACACCAATATCAAAGCTCATGAGAATAAAACTTTTCTGAGGGATTCAGCTGCTTCCATAAATTTCTCTATCCCTTTAAAAATGGCAGATAGACCATTTAAATAATATCAAACTTGCCTTGCAATTCTTTCTTTTAAACTACAAGGTTTCATGAGTTGTTGCCTACTATGGCATATGAGATTTTCCAGAACAAAGTAAGGTTATACTAATGTCATTGACTGCAAAGTATTGATCTTAGTATTTACCCAGATTTGTGGAATACAAATGTATCAATTGTGTATCAATTAAAACTTCACTGATTAGACAGTTTATAATGGGAAAGAAAAATCACATGTTCATATACTCAACTCTCTTTGTGCCAACACATTATCTTTATCCCATTAAAGAGCCTTATGCCATCTGTACCATCTGTGATACCAGCTGGTACATTGGTCCAAAAATATCTCTTCAATTATAGTATACTGATTAGTTTTTAGTATAGAATCAATTGTAGCTTAACTGAATTATAAAAATAAATTGATTTTATTTTTGTTCTCATTTCTCTGATTTGCTTTTGGTAATGAAAATTCAAAAACTTCCTGTTATTTTCCGAAGATTTGGAGATTTCATAATTTACTTCACATAAAATGAAGTAAATAAAGAGTTAAAGGGGATATCAGTTAAATAAGTTAGGTATTGGGACCTCGTTCAAAATGAGACACTAACCATTTCTAGCTAAAATTTTTTCCCCAAAATTCTCCTTCTAAACCAATATGGCATATATTAAAATCTAACTTTACAAAGCCAACAGACGGGTGGTATTTTATTTTCCTACATAAAAATTTCTCTTATTCAGTATAGAGTTATTTTTATAAAGCAAACTGAATGAAATTCCTGCTATGATGAATCTTACAGCAAGACTCTCATTCATTTCAGCAAGCCAAGATTTAATATTACACAATTATCTGAAAGGTGTACATCCTTCTGTACCCCTCACACCTTTCACACTTTGTATCTTAGGTACTGATCCTTTGATCAATCACATTGCCCCTACTTTTAAGCAGAGCTACAAGCCAAGATCTGAGTTTTATACTATAAATCCTTCACCCTCAGAAATTTTGCTATATATATTAATGACTTAGGAAGTATACATCAAAAGAACTGTACTGTGATCATAAATACTAACAGCATTAGTTCAACCCCTTTTTATATATGCATTATGGTGCAACCTTTTAATGACACAGTCATGTGCTATAGTTTGAACAGGAGTTTCTTTTCATAAGTTAATTTAATTCATGGATATTACTTATTTACCAAATTCAAAACTTTACTCTTTCCACATTTTGTGCCCCCATAATTTATTTATGATACATTATTGAAAATCTGAGCTGAAAATACAATTTTCCATGATGTTCATCACTACAATGTCTAAGTGCTTCACAAACATTACTACATTTATATTCACAACATCCCTGTGAGATGAGAGGGTATTATTATACTTTATGCAGAACAGAGGCACAGTGAGATTAAGATCAAAGGTATTGACTAATTTGGGCACTTGCTAGGAAACTCATGGAAGCTCATTTTCACAATGCTTAATACACAGCTTTTCATATATGTTCAAAGCCAAGTTAGTAATGCTGCAAATGCTCAATATTCTGCAAATCAAACCCCAAGGATTCACTCAGGAAACAAGAAATACACAGTGTCAATCCCTAAAGTTTGTCTTAACTGACTCCTCTAACATCACATAGGAACTCTGTGGCAGAAGAAATCCAGTTCTCCAGTATAAATTAACCATATGGACCTCTCTTTTCTGTATCCTGTTTTGTTCACTACTTTCTAAATTGTTCAATCAACAACTAAGGAATTGCACTGTTGTCTTCCTTACAAGCATTTCTATAAATCTTTTCATCACCTGAGAGTTTCCACTCTGTTTACTAAAAAGTAGAGGTTTTTTGGTTTCAGGCAAAATCAACAGCTAGGAAACTGATAGCTGCCCCTGTATAATTCAAAATTAGAGAGAATAATTTTTGGCTTTACAGACATTTTCTCACAGCAGAGAATACTGAGATTCAGAAACACAAAGATCAATTTTAAGTTATTGTAGAGACATACTGTGATGTTTCCCCTCCTCCATCTAAGTTTGATTTTTCTCATTGGTCATTTTTCATCTCATTTGCATCAGAAGTGGTATGAACTAAGGGACTTAGTTAAAGCAGTCAAACTATCACATCTTGGGAAGGTAGCTCTTGTTAACTGAAGGGTCTTAAGTTAAAAAATTTTCTCTCTCAACCAGCGAAGATAAACACAAACCTGTCCAAAGATAAACACAAACCTGTGCAAAGATAAACATAGAGACATTTATAACAGCTCAGCTGATAGATGCTACACTCAAAAGCTGTAGTATTTTTATGGCTTTAAATATACATATACATGAGGTATAACAAGGAAATCAGATGAAGTGATGCTAGTTATATTCAGAGGAACTTGGTGATATGAATTGAGAGAGGTTTAAATACTATATATTCTTGCTGTTAGTCACTCTTGCTGTTACATTCAAGACAACCTTAACCTATGCATCTGCTTAAGCCAGAAGTAGGTAATGAAACCAGCTTTATATTTCTGTTGCCCTAGACCTTGAGTTCTTGTATTGTCAGAAATAGGTTTTCTCTACTGTTGAGAATGATGACCCCAACTCACCCAAGTATCTTGCTTTTGCACTCACAAGGCCAAAGATATCACAAATTAAATTACTAGAAAAGGATTTTTAGTATTATAGGTATTAAACTTTCTCAATTTGTTCGCCTATTATAATTCTCCTTTTCCCAGCCTGTATAACAAAGAAATCAGGTTGGCCTCAAAGGTGGAGAGTTATGGAGAACAATACAAAAAGTGCTTAGGTAGCTCAATATTTCCAGCACCATTTTCTGTGACATATGTGAAATCAAGTATGCCTTCTGCTTTGCTACACAGTACAGGTTTGTTGGCATTTGGTTGAGGTGATCCGCAAAATTCAGTTGCAGTGTTGCCACATATGACTAATACAGTCATTGTGCCCACTAAACATTTAAGTGGCTCAGTGAAGAACTCCAGCTCTTTATGAACTTTTTCTTAGTCTCTTGCACACAGAAAGGATGAATAAGAAAATTAAAGAACAACTGAGAACACATCTCCTTGCCAAGAAGATAATGCTACTCAAAGGAACAGCAGGGAGGTCCCAGCAGGATGGCATTATTGCAGCAATGAAGAGCACCAAGTCCTCCCACTTACCCCTTTTGGGCTGAAAGGAGGGCAAATCCATCCTGTCAGAACTGTCACCTGCCAGAAGAACTGTCAGGACCTCACTGCAGACTCCAATGGAAACAAGCATTCAAGAAAGGTGACAGCAGCAATAAATCAAATGAGAAAAAAAAAAAAGGCAAACAAAGCAACATGTAACTTTGTTGTTCTAGTCATTCCGGTTTATTTGTTTCTTACTCTTTTGTTTTTCCCTCCCTTCTTCTGCCCTAACTTTCCACTTCTAAGATACGTTGGTTTTCCTTTTAATTCGACCTTTTGTGAAAAGTTATTCAGTCATAATTCTTCATCATGCAAAAAAAAAAAAAAAAGGAAAAAAGCTGGCTTTGCATACTTTAAAGACACTACTTGATCTGCAGTAGAAGTGCTCCTTCTAGTCGCAGGATTTTTTCCAGGGACAGATGCTCGCAAACACAGTTGTGTTATACTGCCCTAATATTCAGTACACTTTGGTAAACAAAATGCAGATATCATTCACCACCACAACAAATTCAGTTCTTTATGGGCCATACCATTTATAAAAAGACATTCAGAGCTACCATTTAATCTGGAATACTCTCATATATTTAGCCATTTAAATTGCTGGAATAATGCCCAGATGGAAAGTGGCAAGATATTTAAAGATTGATTCCATTTTCTAAGTATGCCATGAATATAAAAGTCCTTCCACTTAATCTAATACACTTCTTTGGCCTATTAATTTTTGATTGATAGAATGTCTTGAAATAAAAAAGCAGCAGTTGGCAGACACAGTAGAAATCAAAGATACTCTGAATACAGAGACTAAATAGAAGTATATATTGGTTTCATAAAGGATATATTTTAGTCTCCCAAAAGTGGTGATTCTCTACATTTATTATATTCCAAACCTTTGATTGTTAGAACTTGATTTTCAAGTAACAGATTTTCAATATATTAGCAACAATTTTTTTTTTTTTTTTTTTAAATGGGACACTGACCTTTGTTTAACAATGAAGGAAAATCTGGGGAAACAAAATTAGACATCAGGTTTTCAAATGGAGAGGTCAGAACTTCATAGTTTGCTTTCATGTTCAGGGCATATAGTTTCTATATTGTATTGCAATGGATCATTTTTAAATATCTGCATGGTATTGAAGTAGCAACTCCAATTTTTCTAGAGAAACAAGGAGTATTAGAGAAACAATTATACTTCTGCTGTAACTAGCTGATTAAAGAGCAATTAATCAGCTATTCCTTTTATTCTTTGGCCAAATTCAAGAAGATGCTAGGATTTTTTTTTCTAACAGTTTAAACTGGTTGAAGAATAAGGTGATATTGGTAAGTAGGATTAATGATCTCAATGGAAAAATAAAATTTCATTATGCAGAGTCCAGAGTGACATCCCTGGAAAAGTTCCAGTCAGCTCGATGGTTACTCATGCTTTTTATATGAAAAGAAAACACACATTCACTATGACTAATCAAAAACTAAATGGTTAATAAAAAGGGTCTGTTCGAAGCTGTTAATTAGAGCTAGTTTAAAACTGTGCACTGTCTCTTAGGAAGCTTATGCAAACTGCTTGGTGCTAACACTGGTCAGTAGGAAAAGAAAGAGAAGCAAACGGCAAAAAAAGCTTGGAAGTTCAACATGCTCTTCTGCAAATGCAGAGTTTTTAGGCAGCAATCTGCCATGAATTAATGCTTCATTTTCCATAGTAACCGCAATGCCGGGATTACAAAGGTGGCAATTGCAGGAGACCATAAAAATCTACTCTGACATGAAGGAAACAAACTTCCAAGAGAAAAGGAGAAACATACCTTGTTGTGTAATGTTTATATAGCCAGGGAAGCATAAAGCAGAAACTTCATAAAGTGGTGCACTCACATTTTTCTGAACCATGTTTCTCAGGGGTTAACTGTGGAGGATATTTAATCCTTTGAATGTCAAACCCTGAGGAAATCTAATTCCCATGAAATATCCTTCTCCTTACAAGCACATTCACTCTAAGGAGAACTGATTTAATAATCTGCACTTTGCAACTTGCTATCTTTGTATTAAGCATCTTTAAAAACTCAGTTATGGATAATACTTACTTTTATAGGCACTAATAACTGTTTCAAGGGCTCTGAAGAGGCATGTAGGAATTCTCCCCAAACTGTAAACTAGTGGTTATTGCAAGATTTGTGCAATTTTATTTTTAAATTTGGAAATGTTTAAAAACCTTCATCTATGTATGTACAAAGTAGCAAGGGCTTTTGTCATGACTGTGGCCTTTAAGTATTAATTTTAAAATTTTAAGAGGCATTAAAAACTTCAGAAGGTATATGTTTGGGGTTTTTTCTAAGAGAATTTAGGAGACTGATTATTAAACCTTCTCAAGCCAAAAATGATGCTACATAATTTTATATGTATAGGCTTGTCAGAGCCTCATATTTTCATTAGCTACACACATTGCCCAATTTAGCAAGTCTGTACACAAATACACAGTAAAAGCCCTTTTCAAAACATTAATCACTCTGGAATGATTCTAAGTTATGAGAATCAATGTTTTCCCAATTTCCCTTTTAATGACCTGAAAGATAACAAACATTCCTGCATAATACACTTTCCTGTCAATTTGTGCCATTAACTATTACTGCTACCCTGAAGGGAGTATTAGAAGTCTGTCCTGGTTTTGGCTGGGATGGAGTTGATTTTCTTCCTATTAACTGGTATAGTGCTGTGTTTTGGATGTAGTATGAGAATAGTGTTGATGACACACTGATGTTTTAGTTGTTGCTAAGTAAAGTTTACGATAGTCAGGGACTTTTCATCTTCCTGTGCCCTGCCAGGTGTGCGGGGGGCTGGGAGGGAGCGTGGCCAGGACGGCTGGCCCAGCTGGCCAATGGGCTATTCCATACCATATGACGTCATGCTCAGCATATAAGGCTGGGCGAAGAAGAAAGAAGGGGGGGACGTTCAGAGTGATGGCATTTGTCTTCCCAAGTAGATGTTACGCGTGATGGAGCCCTGCTTTCCTGGAGATGGCTGAACACCTG
>NW_009213064.1:0-201 GCF_000690835.1 Fulmarus glacialis | reverse complement strand
AACCACAACAGTCCTTTTTGGCGCCCAACGTGGGGCTCAAAGGGTTCGAGATAACGACAGATTTGATTGGAACATGCTAGATCAAATTTATAGCTGTTATTGCTGTTTAGCTATTAATTGGCAGGCTCCTGTGCTTGCCATGGGGCTTGCTTGCCTTTCCGTGTATTAGAGGCTAGTGCTCGTTAGTGGCTGCTTTTTGCT
>NW_009213063.1:0-879 GCF_000690835.1 Fulmarus glacialis | reverse complement strand
GGTCCCCAAGGTCCCCACGTCATGGCCATAGAGTGCCCAAGGTCCCCACCTGGTGGCCGTGAGGTCCACAACGTCCCCACATAGTGGCCATGGGGTCTTCAGGGTGCCCTGGGTGGGTGGCACGTGGCTCAGGGGTCCCCAAGGTCACCACCTTCTGGCCATGAGGTCCCCAATGTCCCCACCCTGTGGTCATGGTGTCCTCAAGATCCCCACGTCATGGCTATAGGGTCCCCAAGGTCCCCACGTCATGGTCATGGGGTCCCCAAAATGCTCTGGGGGGTGACACGTGGCTACGGGGTCCCCAAGGTCCCCACCTGGTGGCCATGAGGTCCCCAAGTTCCCCACTTGGTGGCCATGGGGTCCCCAGGGTGCCCCAAGTGGGTGAGGGCGCGGTGTCCCCAAGGTCCCCACGTCATGGGCATGGTGGCCCCAAGGTCCCCACATCATGGCCATGAGGTCCCCAAGGTGCCCACCTCGTGGTCATGGTGTCCCCAAGGTCCCCATGTCATGGCGTCCCCAAGGTCCCCGTGTCATGGCCACGGTGTCCCCAAGGTCCCCACCTTATGGCCATGAGGTCTCCAAGTTCCCCACCTCGTGGCTGTGGTGTCCCTGGGGTCCCCTCAGGTCCCCATTTTGTGGCCAGTGGAGCCAGGGGGTCCCCAAGGTCCATGTCACCCTCCCAGTGTCACCAGAGGGATCCCAAAGGTCCCCAAGGTCCATATCTCCCACCAGCTGGGACCAGGATGTCCCCATGTCTCCCACCTGCCATGGCCAGGGAGGTCCCCAAGGTCCCCATCCCACGGCCAGTGTCACCTCAGGGTCCCTGGTGTCCCCAAGCTCCGTGTCTCCCACCCGGTGTCATCAGATGGATCCTGAAGG
>NW_009213062.1:311-841 GCF_000690835.1 Fulmarus glacialis | reverse complement strand
TTGGGGGCTTGAAACCCATGTCACTACACCAGTTCTTGGGCTCACAAAGAGAAGCTCCAAGTGCTGCTTTTCAGGGGGGGGCTTCAAACAGAGACCAAGTCCTGCGTTTTGGGGTCTTGAAACAAGGCCTGATTTGGTCGGTTTTGGGCTCACAAAGAGGGACTAAGTCCTGCATTTGGGGGGGCGTCAAAGAGAGACCAAGTCCTGCATGTTAAGGGCTTGAAGCCAGGCTCCGAAACAGAGACTAAAAGTCCTGTGTTTTGAGGGGCTCAAAGCCAGAAACTACATCCCAAGTTTTAGGGGCTTGAAAGCAGGCTCACTTGTCCAGTTTAGGGCTCGGGGAGACTAAGTGCTGCGCTTGGAGGGCTTCAAACAGAGACCAAAAGTCCTGCGTTTTGGGGTCTTGAAACAAGGCTCATCTGGCCAGATTGAGGGCTCACAAAGAGGGACTAAGTCCTGCATTTCAGGGGCTGAAAATGAGGCTCATTTGGCCAGGTTTGGAGCTCAGAAATGGCAACTAACGAGTCCGG
>NW_009213062.1:0-219 GCF_000690835.1 Fulmarus glacialis | reverse complement strand
TTGGGGGCGGGGGGGGGGCTCCAACACGGCTCCTATGGCCAGTTTTAGGGCTCAGAGACAAAGACCAAGTCCTGGCTCATTGGGCCCGTGTTAGAGCTGAGAAGAGCCCCGATCCTGTGTTCTGGGGCTTGAGACCGGGCTCCTGTGGCCAGGTTCAGGGCTCCCATAGACAGACCCGGTCCTGCCTTCTGGGGCTGGCAGCAGAGCCCCAGCCCGGCT
>NW_009213061.1:253-3446 GCF_000690835.1 Fulmarus glacialis | reverse complement strand
GCCATCGGCACGCTGGGCAGCCGCTCCGCCTTCTCCCCCCTGCAGCCCAACGCCACGCACTTCGGGGCCGAGGCCGGCGCCTACCCGCTGGGCACCCACCTGGGACTCAACCCCCTGCGCCTCGCCTACTCGGCGCACAGCCGGGGACTGGCCTTCATGACCCCCTACTCCACGGCCGGGCTGATGCCCACCCTGGGGTTCCGGCCGCCCGTGGACTACGCCTTCAGCGACCTCATGCGGGACCGCTCCGCCGTGCACAAGGAGCAGGTCTACTCCGGCGGGCTCTACGGGCCCATGGTCAACAACACCCCCGAGAAGCAATAGCGGGGGCGGCTCCCCAAAGCTCGTCTGCGTAGAGGTGGCTGGGTGGGCGCGGGTGGACGGACACGGGTGGCTTTCTCTCCCCTCTCCCCCGTACAGGCGGTGACTGCGTGCAGAGCCCGGCGCGGACAGATGTAGGTGTATTAAAAGGGTGGTAAAGGTGCACTTTCATTGTCCAGACATGAGTCACTCTTTGTTGCTTATGGCCATAAGCATGGATATCCTTGGTGCGTCGTGGGGTGTGTACACACACACACTCTCTTTCCCACACACATACATATATATATGTATACTAGCAAGTGTATAATGTTATAAAATGGAAATCTAAGTTATTAATGTAACGCGTAGGTGAACTTGGTATTAACGTTAAGCTAAAGGTTAGGCAGCTCGTTGTAATACTTACCAGGCATATAGATTAAACATACTGTCAAATTGAAAGCCTTTTCCTTCCCGCCCCCAGAAATGTTACGATCTGTATATAACATTGGAAAGTAGATATATTTGTAACTGTCCGTAGGACCCCGGCGCCAATGGTGTATGACGGTTTAATAAGCCTCCTTCATTTGTGATCTGCAAGAAAATTGCTTTCTTGTTCCGATGTAGCAAACTTCTTGCTGTTTCTAACAGGTAATTCTGTGTTTCCATTTCATAGAAATAAATGTTATTTTCTATTAAAAAAAAAAAATCGGTCTTATAAATGGCAAGTGGTATTTTATGAGGCGGTGGAAGTGTGTTTTGGGAAATTCATTTGACAAGTACAGTCAATATTTAAAGGAGTTTATGCAATTAGTACAAACATGTTTACTACATTTTTATCATGGTCAAACCAGATATTCTTCGGAAAATTTATAAATAAAAACGAAACGTACAAACCAGAGCAATTTCCTTACGAACCGAAATTGTCAAATATGTTTATTTGTGGTTCTGGTCTTTTTATTGTTTACGCCAGGAAGAAGAAAATCAGAGGTGTAAATTTAAGCAGGATTTTTTCCTTCGATATCTCGCCGATTTTTGTCATATTTAGGAAATCTGGCAGAGAAGAAAAGCACGGTTAAAGCCAACGCCCGCCTTGCCGACCGCGGGTTCTGTAGCAGCGGAGAGGTGCTTTTCCCTCGTATCTGAAACTTGAATGTGCGTTTTAAGTGTTTCTATATCAAGATAAGCAAAGGGATATATAATAATGACGTTTTTTCAGAACGTAAGAACGTGTTTGTGACAGGCGTGAATGAGTTAAGAGACCACAAGCTCAGCGCGGGGCGTACGCGCAGGGAAGACTTCGCTGGTTTATTCTTGGAGCTGCGTGTCCTTCCAAATCTTCCCCCTCTTTTCAAGAGTAAAGGCTACACGCGTGGGTGGATTTTTTTTCTGTTAGCTTTTGTTGTTGTTTCTCTTTTTCTTTTTCATTTTCTTTTTCTTTTTTTGCCAGTGGTGTCCGACTATTCTTCAAGACCAAAAAGTGAGAAAGGCGTTCCTCCCTCTGTTTATTTATTTATTGCAAAGAGGCGGAGGGGCAGCGGGCGTGCCCCCCGTGCATCCATCCTTCCGAAGGCCGGAGCGCGACTTTCTTACCAGTCCTGGGAGCGTTTGGCCCAGGAAAACTATTACCCACAAAGAACAAGTTCAGTGCATGGTTGAATTAAGACTGTAAAAGCTCCTAAAGTTGGTTGGTATGGAAACCTAATCCCACCGAACCGCTCCGTGGCACAGCTGGACTGTTTACTTTCTCACTTCAAATATAACTGTGTAAACATTGGCTGGGAGCTGACAGCGCGGCTCCTACCAACCAGTCAATATACTGGTGGGTCTGGGAGGAGACGCGTCCCGCCGTAGCTATTGAAGGAAGCCCCGGGGTAAAATCAAAGGACGGTAGCAAGTAAAATGCAATTCTTCCTTCCCTCGCGCAATTGATCAAGCTGGATACAATTTTAAAATTTTCTTTAAAAAAAAAAAAAAAGTAAATTAATATTATAGATTACACCTAGGTAAATACTTTTGACCCTTATCCATCCTGGGAGCAGCCAAATCAATATCACAAGGGAAACTTTTAAAAGTCTCGTGTTCCAAGAGCGGGTGAAACTTAATATTACTACAATAAAACGGTTTAATAAAGAAGGGCTTTAATAGTGAGCTAATTTGATTGAGTTTCCTAATTCCACTTTAATTGGAAAAGGAGTTGTCTGTTTGGTTATAAAGTGCCAGGGTTATGTTAGACGGGAAAAAAAGATGGACTTTGAGCATCTGAATAAACTTTTTTTCCTTTTTTTTTTTTTTTTCCCCCCCTTGGTTGGCAGCTGACTTTGGGCAGGATGGGTTTCCATATCTAGGATTATGAATAGGCTACAAAGAGCTGCTACTTAAAGGAATCAGGTCGCCACATTTCTCCCATTCTAGCCCTGTTGAGAAGGGCTTAGGAGCTGTTGATTTAACTCAGCTCCCCTTTTAATTATAAAAGCCATTCTTGTGTAGTTAGCCGAGCAGGACAATTTATCAGAATTGTCACCGTGTCTTGGAGGTTGGCTTGAGCTTGGATTTATACAACCGACAATGGGGATCACGACGATTAACTTTCATATGGATAGTTTAGGCTGTTAAATTGGGGGGAGCAGGAGGAGGGGGTAAGTGAGTCTCATACATCGTCCCTATTGAGGTAATTCCCGTAGATTAAAAAAAAAACAACAACACAACAACATCCCTTGGGTTTGAAGCTGCCTCGGAGAGGTTCGTATACAGAAGCCTCTGGCAGAACATAAAATATTCAGGTCCCTTTTAGAGTAAAATAAAACGCTGTCACTTGAATAAAAATCCGCGGAACGGAGTATAAATTATTTGTAAAACAGAGAGGCTGCGGGCGAGCGCTAGCAAACTTCGCTGT
>NW_009213061.1:0-219 GCF_000690835.1 Fulmarus glacialis | reverse complement strand
GGGTCGCAGGCAGCGGCGGGGCTGTAGCAGCGGCGGCTGTACATACAGGGGGACACGTTCCGGAGTGATATTAACTGCACTAGTGTTTAATATGAATCAGCCCTAATCCACAGCATAATAAAGATCAAATTAGACTAACCATTTAGTAGCGAAATGACATTCCTTCACCTAAAATGAACCTCTCCGCGCCCTGCTCTCTGCGCGGCTCCTGCGCAGCCC
>NW_009213060.1:9148-52801 GCF_000690835.1 Fulmarus glacialis | reverse complement strand
CTGTAGCCCCTCGGCTACCAAAACCTTGCTGACAAAACCCAATACATCTAGATCAGTTACTACTGTCCAAAAAAATCACACTTTTGCTGAATTTTGCTGTCTGTGCTGAATTTTTTTTTGATGGGGGTGTTGGTTCACGGCCTCTGTGAAGAAGTAGCAGCCAAGGTCTGCTGTGTGGAAGCCCAATAGCTTTGTTGCATCCTCTATCCATTTGTGGACCATAAAAAACAAAGATCTTTGGGATGCTTGGAAAGCTACCTGGTTGTCATATATGCATATCCCCTTCTCAGCAAAACTTTTAACATTCAACAGGAGTTGAACATTATAGTGGTACTGTCCATCTAAGACCACCACCATAAAGAGTTACTAAAGATTTAATGGACTGAGAATGATGGACAGAATTTGACTGTCGTATGAAATGTCCCATTTCTAAGCACAAAAATGTTTACTTATAAAATTGAACAACGGACAATAAAAGAAAAAGCAATTATTCATTAACCTTTAGAGAGCCGCCAAAGAGGCTTGCTTATCTCGACCAGCCTTGCTTTTTTTTCAGAACTGAACTGACTGTTCATAGGATGAAATGGAAACAAATTGGATTTATTATGTAATATTTACCTAGAAAAAAACCTTGTTACAAATAATTTCTGGAGAAGGAAGGAAACCCCCAAAGCCCTGCTTTACACCTCCCCAGCATGGAGAGCAATGACCTGCAGATGGCAGACTGGCCCAGAAGAGCAGCTACACTCGGGTCCTCGGAGATCTGTCTCCCTCGCAGTTTATCAGCACAGGTCAGATAACCACTTTGACATGTTTCTTAGTAAAGCACTAAAACCAAAACAATCAATTTCTTGCAGTCCAACTGATGCCAAAACTGAAAAACTCAGTGTCTTTACCCTAGGAAGGAAAACCATTTATTATTCAAAACCACATATTGTGAGCGTGAGTAGTGTTCCAGCCTTGCTGGCAAGATCAACCTGGGCTCCCTGTGCTGCACGCTAAGGCATCCATTATGACGCAGGATTATACCAATCCCTGCTCAAAATAGCCTATGCTGCAAATTTGGAAGTCTAATCTCCTGCTGTTTAAAGTGCCATCAAATCTTGACTAACGATGCTGACTTCTTCCATGAGAAAAATCACATTTTCCCTGAGACTGGTGCGCTCTGCAGTGATGCAGAAATATTATAGGAAAATAAGACATTTTTTGCCCACAACTTACCATAAATATCCAAATTCAATATCAGGATCCAAAATCCAGGTCTGAGGCCAAGGTCTATGTGATTTGACTCAACCTTGGCTAACGAACAAGCTAACGGCGACAGCCGCCTCGATGAGTAGAGTTATTGGAAGAGACTTGCCTCTTCTGAACCTGCTCGACCTCTGCTGTCGGCCCAAACATGCCCAAGAGCACTCTGCCCACAGGGAATGGGGAAAGCACCACAGTTTAGCCATCTTTCCTTGCTACCTGTAGCAAGGCCTGTACCTGAGGCCAATACTCCACATGGGCACTTACCATACAACAACTATTGACTCCTTTTGCAGCAGGTTTTAGATCTCTAGGACAGGGCTGTGTTTGTACAGATGGCACCTTGTTCACATCATGGTTCAAACCACTACCTCTTGCTTAGCTTTTCCAGCTGTTTGGTGATATCTTGGCTGACATGGAAGTTTTAGCTGAGACATAGTTAGTAGGGAACACTAAAATTGGGAGAGGCATATTAGGTTTAAAGCTCTTGTTCAGGAAACCACCGCTTCTCCAGATCCCAACCTGCAGTTGCACCACCCAGCTTCTCTTAATGAGCGCTATCCTAATCATAGGTGCAAGTCAACAAGCCAGTAATACAAATAAAAGTGCAGAGAAAACCTCCATCTCCCTGTGGTTTTAACATCCTTTTTTAACTTCACCGAGTTCAACAGCCTTCCCAAGCAATTAGGTTCAGGCATTGCATGTTTAACTGGCACCTCACCTGCTCCAAGATGCTAACGCTTATCAATGCCTGAGCTGGCATATAGATGGGAGGGGGATCTGCTTCAAAAAAAAATTAATGATGGGAAAGAGGAAACATTTAGTTCAAGGCAAGTAAAACTAAATGGTAGGCAGGTTACAATTCATTTAGGGTGAATGATTTTTATGCAGGACACAGAAGAAATGGTGTGTAAATACTCATCCCATTTTGCCTCGACAGAGCCATCCTGTGAGCAGCAGTTATGCATCAGAGGCTGCTATTGTGTTACGCCAACTCACTGCAGCGAGTCTGTTTTAAACAAAGTTAGAAGCTGTAGCTTAACCAACGTCATTGATCTTTATTGTAGTCATCACCAACATCTGAAATAATTTCATGTCATATCACTGCAAGAGGGCTGTATGTTGAGAGCAGAAGTTTCTTTTCTGAATTATGTTGTGACTTGTGAATTATGAGCTGGGACATCTCAGTTGAGCTCATCCATCAGTAAACACTTGAGAGACATAGGGAATGTTTTACAGTAAATCATACAGTTGCTTTAAATAAACACAGGGGATGAAGGCTAGCAGGAGCTCCGTTACTAGCGTTACAAGCATCGTCCTATCTTACATGAATAAACAACCTTAAATAGATATAAGTAAAGTGGATACAATTAGCGACTCTTAATATTCCAACATCCATTGAGACAACCAACTCATTTTAATGGAGACTGAGCAGAAACAAGGAAACTCTAGTACAGCAGGGACAAGCAATAGGGGTGTATATTCAGGGACACCGCGGGCTTGCACAGCTCACTGTCCCTCTGTCCTTGTGGCCACCACTTTGTCTCCAGTCTACAATGGCACTTCCCTGCGGTGTACACAAATTTTAACAAAAAAAGTTTTGGAAACAATTCGAAATGATGACTTCTGCAGAGAATTAAAACCTGTTTACAAATATTTTTCCTTCAACTGTAAAAACTGCACATTTCTAAATTGAAAAGATAGGGGGTTTTTTATGCTTTATAGCCACAGTTAACCAACTGTCATAAAAATTTCCTAAGATTATTAAAAAACACAGTGATTTTTACTGCCAGCATTACTTTGACTTCAGTACTTTCAAGGTCAACTTTGCATGTAATAACTCAAAATCAGATTAAGGCCTGCATTCTGGTTTGATTTTCCAGGCCAGTAAAAGAAAGGAAAAAAGGGTTTTTACCCAACCTCTGTTACATGCCTACAATTAGGGAGTCTTATCTTTCCATGTACGAGTCAGAGGAGAGAGACTGAAATACTTTCTTGAGAAGGCTTTATTTTCACTGATTGAAAAGGGTGATCTTCCTAACATCTAAGTACTATAAATAAAAGCCCAAATCTAAATATTTACATTGAAAATGGCTTACTTTGCGAAAGACATGAATCTCAATGATTTCAGAACAGAGCTAGGGATGTAGCTTTTATGGAAGGGTAAAAAGAACACTTAAAAAACCAAGAACATTATGTTTGGAGATCCTTCTTTAGACAAACCACTTTGATTTTTTTTTTTTATCGAACTACTCTTTAGCGGCCAAAATATCTATCTTTAGAAAAAGAGATCACGATAAAAATCTGTACAAGAATTAATAGCCCCATGCCAAGAAAAATGGAAGAATTTCTAAAAAGCTTTCAGTGCTCCTCCAAGTAAACAGGAAAGGGGTAACTAAGTAAAAACATGAGCAATTCCCACAGATTGTATAATGGTAGAAACCATCAGCATGAGCACAATCTGCTTTTTCTCTTGCTGGAGAAGTCATGCTATAGGACTACTTCCATAACCTAAGTGGCAGGGCTCTTATAAATTGCATTCCAAGTGTAAGCTAGCAGTTTATAAAATCATCGTATGTGTTTTATATACAGTTATGTAGAATTCAAAATAGTTATCATTTATTAAGTGAAGTGTATGACTTTTCTTTATCATAAGTATGTAAACAGTGATTATCGTCACATTAGAATTTAGTTGGTTACTCAAGTTGGTTACTGAGTGGGGTTAGAGAAGATCCCTGGTGGGAAACTGGTGCACATGCAAGCTAAAATAGAACAGCACAGGAAAAATTTGCTGGTGGGAGAACTCCCTCCTGAACCTGGCTGACATGCAGCAGACTCCTTACCTGAACAATGTACGGGCAAACAAAGCAATCATTTTAGCAATGGGTAGTAATGTTAGTTACCCAAAGCTTCCTTTTGCATTTGCTTTCTATATCTTAAAGTTGAGATGTGTTAGTGACAAGCAGTAGTCTACCCAGTGAACCAAAACTCTGCGAGACAACCGTTCTGGTGCCTAGAAGAGCCTTCTCTCTCTGTATAGATTAGTTGTCACCTCTGATGTCTGCACTCAGCACTGTTGCTGGAAAGTCAGACTTTTATAAAGCTCACAGCCATGTTCTATCACGGGTCTTCCAGGAAAGAGCTTTCTGAGGCACTGAGCACTACCTCCACTGCCCCATGAAGCAAGACTTCAAAACACACCTTGTAGATGTTTTTCTTAAAATTCATGCTTCATACTGGCAGAGTCTACAGGACCTTCACAATTTCAACAGTAGGTTTGCTTTAGCGCTACACATTTTCATAGAAATGAGAAAGTTCCAGACAGACGCAGAGAACTCCAACCCCAAAATACTTTTTTTCCCTTAAAGAGGCTGTTCTGGTTTTAGTATCTCGAATGTCTGCATGCATGATATGCATATTTAGGTTGGCGTGCATGATTTGGCAGTAGAAGCAAAATAAATAAGATGACTGAAAATTGAAATACTTAAGAGATAGTGTGTATACATGTGTGTATATATATAAAAAATACAAGTCTTCCAAATGTTTGCTGCCTAACAACAAGAATGAGCTCCAAAAATAAAACTTCATAGAAATTATGTCTGCGAAGAGCACCAGGCAGTCAAGGAAGATAATTACATAGCCTAATGGTTCCTTTTTCTGTATATACATGCTGCTATACCTACACAACTTGACCATATTTTAAAATGGGAAGACAGTTAAGAAGGCATCCAAGCCAGTACAAGAAGGCAATGAGCAGAAATGAAAAGATAAAGGGAATATTTTGACACCAAGAAGTTCCTTCCGATACCCCCATCTAGTGGCAAGGACTCAGATGCAGCACATATTTTAAATAAACTTGGCTATGGTGATGTGCCCGGCCAGCAACCCTGCAGCATCCAGATGTACAGGTGCTGGCTTTGACTAGATTTCAAGGCAGTACCGCACAGCAAGCTCGTCATCCATATGACTGCCTCACTACAACCTCTTACAGCCAAATGTAAAATGTCCCAACCCCTGAGAGCTGCTATACCCACCTGGAACAGACTATAACTAGGCTGGGACCAATTTCATATGGCCAAGAGAAGCATCATGCAGCAAATACTTTACCAGAGCCTGCTGAGACTCAAATATGGACTTGAAGGCCAAAGCAGCTGCATCCCATTACCAGTTTAATGCTGTTCATTTATTTTGTCTGTAATTTTCCACCACTGTGCTTGCCTTGCCAGGTAGCAGCTCTAACAGCGAACCACCATCCGCCAACTTGGAAAAGTAACCTGGTGGCCTGTTGGGGGAGGAATAACAACTGGAGGATTATTATTTAGCCTTTTACTGACAGCTAATCTGAGGAAACGCCGAGGAGGAAAAAAACATATTGGATAAACAAGGTTCGTATTTGTGCCGTGAACTGAATCTGGAGCAGGTCACAAGGCAGACTCAGAAGTCTCATACAAATCAGTGAGAAAAAGAGCAAAACACAACAACAGCTTCTGTTAGCAGCGACGACTGCCACTGAGACCCTTGTAATATGGCATTTCCCAGCCAGCTACAAACAAACAGGACACTGGCTTCTAGTAAATAAGGGTTTGTTTTTTCCCAGACAAAAAAAGTGCCCAACAATAGTGGGACCAGCACTGCTCACGGTTCACAGGAAATGCTCACTGTGTCACCATCAGTCTAAGGGCTGCGTGAGGTCACGAGTTACATGGAAGAAAGATTAAGTCACATGCAGCAGTTTCTATTCAAAACCTCTTTTTGATAAGTTCTATTGGGGGAAAAATAGTTCTTTATAAGCTTAACAATAAGATCTGATATGGGAATAGGATGCTAAGCTCCTATTTTCATTTGTCAGAAATCATCACCTAGAGACTTGTTTATACTCTTAAAGTAAACACCAGACAAATTTCTGAACTAACATAAGAAGCTGTCATGCCCTGCAAATAACTTTGTATTCTGCAATTTCATCCCTGCATAAAACACTGTGTGCTGCTAAAAATATTTTACATTGATCTGTTTAAAATGCACGGCTTATACAAGCTGCTTTATTTAGATTATATTCTTAAAGAGAGTAGCATGCAAAACCAATGCTTGTCAAAAAACTGTGAAAAAGTTAGAACCCCAGTATCTGCTTTTCATCTTGTAACAACAGAATTGTAGAAACCACCACAAACTCAAGCATTTTAGCTTTGGAGTGTCTAAATGAGGAACAGGGATTTCAGAATGCACCCGCAATCATTTCATAAAGGCACCCCGATATCCACTCCCTTATATCTAAAATAAAAATACAGAGTTGCCACACATTTGGGTCCCCCAGACAAACTGCAAACAAGCTGCATGCCTCTTTTGACAACTGTATCCCCATGAAACATCAACCACAAATCCTTTCTCTTCTTGCTATCTCCCCTCAGATTTTAGGGTTTCCAATGGCTTAGAGCTTGTGTGGGACTCCGAGCTGCCAAAAAACCCGTATCTGAGCCAATATATGTTGAACCAATGCACTGGAATAGGCTTGACTGGTGGTCAGAGCACTACTGCAGTACAGTCAGCATTTGCACGTTGAGTTTATTGCACCCATGAGAAACCACCTTCTAACTTCTGGACTGAAATAGCAACTCTGACCAACAGGGAAGGGATATGAAAAAGCACAGTAATTTCTGCTGGTGCCCATTACCATTATTTGAGCAGCTTCCAAATATGGGAGCACAAGCTTTTAAGAAAGAAATAATTTTAAGTACTACTTGAAATCAGAGTCTGATATCATACAAGATGAGAGAGCTTCTAATTTGCACCCTTAACGCTACAACATCTTATGATTGCTGGTGTGAGAAGAAATGAAGCCCAATACTGGACTTTATTTTCATGTGAAAATTTTGCTCGTCATCAAATTATGCCTACCCAGCCTGTATGATAAGATGATACCTGCTCAAGCCAAGTGCTTGTTCAGAAGCCACTCTTAACAAGCTGCAAATTGCACAACAATACTGGAAGAAAATTATACTGACCAGTGTGTGTGATCTTTTTAGTTGCAAGCATGCAGGTGGAAGAACTCAGAACAAAATTAGTACCATGAGGTTTTTAATTGCTGCTAGCTTTCTACTAAAAATGATAGCCTATCAAGTTGTCAGGCATCTTTCTTCGCTCAGTGTCTCAGAAATGACCTATTGCAATAAACACCACATAAAATAGGAGCAGTATCAAAACTGTGGCTTAAATCTTCCCACTGGTAAAATCCACATCCTGAAATTCTTCTTGTGCCTGTCAAATAAGAGCTCTTCTGCTTAGCCTGCAACATTCACAAGCTGTCAGCACATTATATACATCTTATAGGCAGGAGTACGTGCACTCTGCAATCTGAACATACTTTTCTGGAACACAAACTATCACCCAGTCGCAAGAAGTCTATCCTCTCCTTCCCCCTCCTGTTTAGCTCTTGTCAGCAGGGATGGCTGCACAACGGCTGGGAGTGCTGGGCTGTTACTGCTCTGGATGATATGAAGCGAGGATAAGGCTGCCTCTTCAGTATGAATGAGGAATCAGTTGTGGGACATAAGAGCGAAGGGATAAAGCACAATTCCCCCACTTGGATGGGGTTATTAGCACTGAGGGGAGTGTTAATCAAGAGAACAAAAAGTTAATAGGAATAGTACAAGGACATAAAAAGCACGGTACTTCGAAGGACTATATCCAAGGGCAAAATGCAGACAATTCTTTCCAAAGCTACCAGCAAAAGTCAGCTGCAGCCCACCCTGAATGCATTGGGAAAAATCCACAGGACCAAGACACACTTTGCAGGGCAGAGGGCTGAAGCACTGTCTGTCTTCCTCTTCCAGGATGGGGATCCGCTACCTGCATCGCTGTGACATCCAAAACTTTTACAGCAGATACATGCCTTTAAAATGTACCTACATTTCTGCTGTAGTCACTCCCAGTCATAAGGACAAGATTATAGACAAAAGCTGGATCTAGATTTGAGATATATGAACAAATAATTAATAGGAACATTAAAAGGATGAAATTAGGCTAGAGATGCCCAAAAAACTGTCCAACATTTCCTTAAAACTTGTATTTCAAATTTTAAATTTCCTTAGTAGTTGGATGCAAACAAGTCACACTTTCACCGCAGAAACAAATTCAAAAAATTTGGAAACTATTACAACTATTACATGCCATGCCTACAACTAGACTAAACCCACCCATTTTGAAAGAACAACTACTAAATTGGTAATAAAACAATGCTCTTGCTCTCCAACAGCTTCAGTACAGAAATATTAGCGCGGTGTCTCACATAGAGAGTCCTAGAGGTGTTTTTAAGCTGTAGAAGAGTAATATCCCCTTCTGGCAAAGCTATTCTGCCTTTCAGTACAGCAATAGCTTTTGAAATTACCCATGCAATCCCATGCCAGCAGCAACCATGTTGGGTTAAACAACACGTGTGAAAAATGGAATTAAGGAAATAAGTGACAGGCCTCTTAAAGGATTTCATGATCCAGTTTTCCCATTTTCTGTCTCGGCTCAATTATTGCTCCTCAACCTCCTACAACTGTCCTCCCCTTCTCATATTTGGCAGCCGTGGGAGTCATCAGTGTTTCATTAAGCTCTGCTGCTACACTGCCATTCTGCCAAAGTTGTAGAAAGGTTTATGTGGCTTCCCTGACAATTTCTAGTTTATAACCCAGTTTTATGGTGCTGTGTCAGGAAGGAGAAGCATATGTTAAGAGAAGTGAGCCAAAGGTATGTGTGGAAGGGGGAGAGGGGAAGCAAAAGCCTGAGAACAACTGAGGTCTGAGGCATCGGAGAAAGAACATATGCACTGCTCTGCAGGCAGGCAAATATGGTTTTCCTTTTAGCGTGATCACAAATGCTGTCAAGTAATGCTTTTAAAGCTTTAATTATTTATTGTTAAATTTCTAACCTTCCTACTAACCTATTTCCACAGGAGTAACCTGTGGTAATTCAGGTAGAAGATTATTTCTAGCTTACTGCCCTTATAGCAATCCAGCTTTCTACTTTCTTATCCAATATATCAAGCAATTACTAATAGACATATATGCCAATATTAGCTACTCCTGCTGCTGCTGAAGAGGAGGAATCAAAGGCAACACATATGAAATGCCCTGCTCAGGGAAAGATCAGAGAATCAATTGCTGTTGTAGATTTTTTATTATAGCAAAAATGCTTAGCAATTCCTATAGGTTGCGCAGAATGACATCCTTACCAAAATGATGGTACTTATTTTTGCCAGGGTACATTCAGACCAGTGAAGAGTGCCAGGTTTACTTAAGCCAGAAGCTGAACCTTTCATACTCAAAACACTGACAGTGCCAAACAAGCTTTCTCCATGCTGTAGCAGGTAATTAAGCTCCAGAGAGGGCAAGGAAACGCAACATTGCCAAGAGCTCCTATCAACTGCTGAAACTGATTCACTGGAGTTTTCTAGATTATCTGTGCTGTCCTTTTTGGCTCTTGGGAAACTTGCTTTTAAATTTTCTTCCTCTCTCACTTATTAACCAATATTTAGAAATATATCACTTTGACACTAACACGGAATTTGCATCACAGTGTTTAACGACCTGAAATTGAATATAGATTAAACCTGATGCAACTTCCAGTGTGCTGAACCAGCAGTAATTAAAAAAAAATCGTTTTAACCTCCATCGAAGAGCAGTTTTAGGGACATAACAAAGGTGTTTACTTCAAATAAAAAGCTGAGAACTTTCTTCACGATCCCAGAAAAATGGAGGTTGTATTCAACTATACATGTATATCATATAACCACCGGAGGCTAACTTCACAATGTCAGTGTATTTATTCCCAGGCTGCAAACGCTGTCTCCTGTTGCTGGCCAGTTAAGCAACCTGCAGATACAGAAAGACTCAAAGGTCACACGCAACTATGCTAGCATCCATTTCCCATTACTGACAAGCGTCTAAATGTATGCAGACACGTATATGAATGCAGCAATCAATAAATTGTTTTGCCACACTAATCCTTCCCTCGCCTTTACGGGATGTGATTAAAATGCATCAGCTGTACATGATGCCCCATTTCGACTCCGCGCATTACGTAACACTGCAGCACTTCACCGCTCCGTCTCACTGCAAGATCAGACATCAATTACTGTGACATGTGTTGCCTGAAGATATGCAGCATCCCAGTTTATCCAAAGCTCAATAGGGTTTTTTCGTCACCACTTACAGAATATTGGCAAACTTATAAACAAAGGCACTTCGGCTCAAACGCACTTTAAAATTGCCAAACTCAAAAGACTCTTACATATACAATAGAAAATCTTTCAGCACCAACTCACAAGCCTGTTCTGCTAATCAACAGTGGAGCTTTTGTTGCAATGATTAACACATTAATACCCCGGAATATGACTGTCTACTTACATAGCTGAACCAAATCCTAACCAGAAATTGGTCTTAAGACCTATTTTTTCCTCCAAGTAGAGCCAAATCTGAACTGTTAACTCTGAAATCTGTGTTCAACTCAGACTGAACTGACCCTCTCCCACCCCCTAAAAAAATCTGGTTAACGAACAACTTTTCTGTTCTGCTTAAGAACAAATTTTCAATTAAAATCATACTTGCTTAATGGGGACCTATTCAATATGGGGCTGCCCATAGCTGGGAGGGAGCTGCCCATAGCTGGGAGGGAGCTGCCCAGCAGCATCACAAGGCAGCAGTAGGTGCAGCCTGAGCCCTTGCTTGGGTGCTCTGGTCCTGTGCTGCTCTGCGGTGCAAGGATTTTGTGTCTAAGGGAGGCTTTGACTACCCTTCTGCACTGCTCTGACCAGACCTCAAGGGAAGGTAGAAGCACGATTAACATAACTAAGCAAGGGCAAGATGAAAAGCATGGCTAGGATATCCCAAATTTTATAAGACTCGCTCAGAGTTAAGACTTTTAAAATACCATTCTAGCAAAGGAAACACTGGGCTAGAAGGCATCCCCTAGATACTAAACTCCCATTCATGGCAGCAGAAGTTTACTCCTGATGTGTCCGTTCTACCCCACCAACCCCCAAGCCCTAGGAAACCATAAAGGATCTGGTTCACGCTGCCAAACAAATGACTGGCATATACTTAGCCCAGCATGGCATCTGGTCAGTGTATCCAGGAACAGAACTTGACAAAGGAAGGCAAGCAGACTTGAAAGTAGCCAAAAAAGTAATTTTTGTTGAGCAGGCAGCCAGGCAGAGTATGGTCAGCACAACATTCACGCCCTTGCATTGCAAGCAGCAAAGAAAAGAGTTCATTTCCAGCCTCAGACTGCATTTGTTAGAAAATACAGTAAGTGTACAGCAGAGTAAAATGCAAGGAGCTCGTCTTTGCACGTTGATAAAAATCAGCCTCTTCTCCCCCAGTTTTTAGGCTTGACTACACGCTTGGAAGCCACATGAAAGCGGTGACTTGAGAAGGTGTTCTTTGGCCCACGTCCCCCTGCAGATATCATCTGAGAACCTTCATCTTTTTGGGGATTACTGACCAGACAGTTGATCTCTAAATTTCAACCGGGATCACATTTGCATAGTCCTTTTAAGGGTCAGTAAACGGTGCAGGCAGCTCCTTCTATAATTACCCTAGCTGACTTAAAGCAAGACAAATATAATAGCTAATAAACGTTATAGATACCTCATATAAACTTCATATTCTAAAAGATATTTTTGCAGCTAGAAATGCCCAAACTATTCAGAGGGGAAAAAAGCAGATTTGCTCCTACCTACACTCCTTAGGCCATTCATGCAGTCTCAAAGTGCTTTACTCCCCTTCTTTTCAACACGCAAAGCCTCCCAAAAAGCCACCATTCCCATAACAGACTTACAAAAAGTGTATTGTTAATTGTTACTGCACTGCAAAATCAACCTTCTGGCCTTTCTAAAGTCTTTGGGACTATAGGTTTGTTTATGATAGGAATAAACACTCTGCCTGCGATCATTTTTGTCACAACCGTGCTACTGAGAAGCCCTACCAGCTAAAAGTCAGCAAAGAACAGTAACACTTCATTCACTTTATGTTTGCTATTTTAAAAATGTTGCTGAATTATACATAAATAAATGTACTGATTCTTCTAACTCATTATTTATTGTATACTTTAAAAAAAAGAGTAATTTTGAAAATAACCCATAGTAAACTCCTAAAGAGAAACTGCATTCCTCTACGCAGTTGCCTTTATTGAGGTTAATTCCTCATGTGGCTCTATCAAGCGAAACATAAATCCTATTAGTCCTTTTCCTATTTGCTTCGACAAATGAACTGCAGGTTATAGTTTGCAGGCATGGTTTTCCACGTAGACCATTGCTCCAGGAAGAACATTGCAGTTCACCAGTTGTTTTAACAATCTGTAGACACAGGAATGCTGGTAACAGGACCACCATACAGAGAATTTTCAACTAAGAGTTCCCCCCCCAAAAAGTGGTCTTCCTCTATAGCTATCCATGCCACCAACAGCCTGCCTTGTGGGTAAAGCTTTACAGAAAACCATCCTCTCAGATGAATTTATGGGGACTGATTAAAAAGACGGTGTTAGTGTTTATGTAGCCTGCCTCAAACTTTCCAACTTTTCTACACGCCTTCTTCTATAAACTTGTATGTTTTGGCTTGAACATTAACTTACATGAAACACGTTCTACACGCATACCAGAGAGATTTAAAAGCAGAGCTCCTTTCATATTGAAGTCTTCTAAACTCTAGCTATATAAAAATCTTGATCTTAGTATTTTGAACTCGCAGGGTCATACTACAAAGTTGCACACATGGGAAATTTTAGTAACCAGAGCAGAACTTAACCCCCAAGTCTCAGCCACCACTCCCAGCCACCACTCCAAATAACAAGCTTACTGCGTCCCCCTTACGGAGCTGTTTAAAAATCACACTACTTGCATTTCTACATGAAGGATAATGAGATCCATGGAGTAACTTTGCACCAAATAACTGGAATTCATAGTTTGGAATAAAATGAAATCACACAAGATGAAACAGACTTCTTACCGCAGACTCTTTTATATGCAATCTTTACTTGCACGTGTTACGTTTCACAATCGGTGAGGCTATGCATGGAAGGATAAATTTACCAATAAAATCTGAAGTTAAACAAGCAGAGCACACAGCAACTAAACCAGCAAACATTTCCTTTCCAAATGTGCAAATTATGAGAATTAGGCCATAATGGGGACAAAGTAGAACAGAACTCTTTTCCAAACAACCAGACAAGTATTTTTATCATATTGTGAAAAGCGGTTTTACTTTACATCACTCTGCTTGTAACCTTTTTCTTGTCATTTGAACTTCGGAAAGAATGGAACGAGTTATATATATGTATGAATTACAGGTGTAGTCAGCAACACAGCATTATTCAGTCATCCAACAAAGGAAACCTAAATAAATTTTAAGATTGAAACCTAAATAATTTTCAAGATTGAATCTGGCAATCTTTTCACATCTGACAGAGAGAAAGCTGTACCAAACCCCTCCCCTGCAGGTTACATTTTAAACACATGACAATGGGATAGGAATCCATAGTGCAGAAAAATAACCTTCCCCTTCATTTATCTCCATACCTGTCGCACACACGCTGACTGCTATCCAAACTGATGGAGTCCCTGGCACAAGATTCATGACCCATGACTTTGACTACCTCAGAGAAGGGGGGAGCATTTGTTAAGACTATTCCTTAATTAAATTACAGAGAAAGTGCCACCCTCAGCTTTTTAACCGATTACATCATCTCATTTTCTCATTCCATCCCCAAATATCCTGAAAGCTCCCCCATGCACTTCTTCAGCTTCTCTACCGTTATACAGTGTGTCCGTACCTGGGGGGACCCAGCAAATCTCTAGGGAAGGGGTATCAACACTGCTGCTCACCATAGGTTGCTAGCGATGACCTCTGAGATGCTAGCCAGTTCAGGTTTGTAAACCCTGTTTCTTGCATACTGCTGTTTGTGGAACCAAAAACGGAAAAAAAAATTTTAAACTCAATTTTCATTTCAGACAGATGACAGTTTCCTTCTGCTCTCATTCAAAGTCAGTATAAAGTCAGCATCATTCGATTTATGTTGCAAAGGCATTAATATTAGGAATATATCCCTTAGTGAAAAAAGCCAAACCCTTTGAATAAGCAGTTTTTCTAAAAAGGCAGATATAGTGCAGAACCACTACAGAGGTGATAAACTGACACCGAAGTCTAGCAACCAGAAACCTATTTTTGTAAAGTTTTACGGAATAATGACTCAAGGGGAGAAAGAAGGAGCAGAGCACAGTGCATCTGTTCTTTATTTCTGTTGTAGCTTGGAACAAAACACCGGATCAGATGTTTCTGAGGCTGCAGCGGCATCCCATTGCTACATGAATTGTCTAATTTGCATCAGCATACGGTAAACAATCATTTTTAAGTCACCTGATGTAGTCCATGTAAGACAGCAGGTATGCCTGTAATGACTCTTCCTTGCCAGAAAATGTCTGGCTTGGTAAGACACTATGCCTGACTTTCCAAATCAGGCAAGGAAAACACAGTGAATGCTGCAACCGTATCCACTACAACTAATCTACCCTGGTAAACAATCATTTATCTGAACACCCGCGGCATTTTGTTCAGTTTAGATTCGTGAAGATTTCTCCTAGAGTATCAAAGTTTAATACTAATTTTAGAACATGTAATTTAATATTAATTTTCCTGCCACCTACATGAACTCTGAAGCGTGTGAACTTGATCTCCATTCTCCAAGGAAATGCCTGAATTTCCAGAAGTGTTCAAATATAACATTTGTACATAACATTAAACACCTCCAGATCAAGAGCTCATTTAAAGCCAGAAGGATATTTTTGGAATTTGCAAATTATCCTGGGGGGGGCCTCAATTCTGACAGACTGAATTATTGAAAGACCATTGTTTACAGAGCAGCACAACTGATAAAAGGAGGAAATTCATGTTTTTAAACAGTCTACACATGAGAACACATAGAAAATGATCCATTTCAGTTTATCACTTGAGCCAGAGAGAACATAAATCGGGATCCAGAGAAGGACAGAAATTCAAGGTTAAGATGATCTGAACAGAAAGCTATACAAAATTTATCGGCGTATTAAAAGAGATTGCACTGCCTCATGGTGGGACACTTGCCAAAGACAAAATTGATACTGAGGACAGGACCAGGCCACTGTAGGGACTGATCCTTTCCATTCACTGTTCTCCATATCAACAGTTCTGTGGGGAAAAGTGGTCTTGCCATGGAAGTGTGTTAAGGCTTCCTGGGCTGAGTGTGAAAGCTGTTTCTGAAGACTGCTTGCCACAGTAATGTCTACGTTTTGACACTACTTTATGGCCGCAGTTTTGGCTTCCAGGTAATTCAGTCTATTTGCAGAAAGTTTGCTTCCCTAAAATGCTTTTTACTTAGTAAAGTAATCTGGAGGTAGATGATGAAATTGTGATTTTGGCATTCAACTGCTCTACCTCCGAAGTTTAAGCTCATCTGACTTTCTCCAGTGTCTCCCTCCAGCTGCTATGCAAAATGTTGGTGGAGTCAGATGCAGGAGTGTCTGAGTGGTTTCAGCTGCCCAGTACCCACGTCTATGAAAAACATCAGCTCCGTCCTCACACAGAGCACTCCTCACAGCCCGGGGAGATGGCATCTAACTTTGCTGTAGAGCAGTGTAATGCAGCAGTCACCGTTCTCTATATATAATAGAAACTCAGACTCAAATCCTTCTGTTTACCTTCCCAAGAAGGTATCTGCATCCCAATCTTTTCTTTTCAGAAAGCCACAAGGACATGGGACATTTCAAAGTTTAAACAACTTCATAAAACACCTACTTTACAAAGGGATTCAATATAAATAGGGACAGCTGAGACAGGTGCTACAGTGACAGCACAGTTATTCAGAAGACCTGCCTTCATGAACTTTTATGCTATTTTACACAAAGTAGAACAGTTTCCAAACACTGCGACTGGAAGGGGCAAATGTTGTTTGCTAGACATCCTCCCCAGCGGTGGGAATGGGGATTATATTATATGTTTTTCCCCAAATGAGGAGTGACAATAAATAAAGAACTTGAATCTCTTCTCAGTTTCAAAGCACAGGTGAAATCACCTACCAGGTCTAGCAGCACTTGCTAAGTACTTAAGTGCTCTTGCCAGCCACTATCTGCCCATCACTGCCCCCAGCTAAAAGTCTTTCCCTCTCCTTCTCTACCTACTCATCCTATTCTTCTCTGCAGAGTTTAAGCTTTCAGGTCATTCTGCTTGTGGGCAAGTTATGCTTGCTTGTCTGATGAAACCCTTTTAAATCCAATTTATTTCTGTAGAAAAACAGGTCATACTCAGTTTACATGTTCTGCATCTACTACACTGCAAAAAATCCACTGAAGATCACCAAATGTTAATACAGTATATTGCTGGGTTTATCTATTTATGGCAAAATCTGCATCTGTGCTGCTTTGTACCCACTGTTGCTCAAGAATTCAGAGCGGAATATGTTTATGGAATGACATGAGCTATTGGGGATTTATCCAAACCAATGTAAATAAAATCTATGACCTGTTTTTTCCCTGTTTAGTTAAATGGACTCATATTAAATTTTATCGTCAAACTGAATCAGCAGCTCAAAACTTTTCCAATAATTTCTTGCAAAATAGCCTGCAGGAAACATATCTGAAACCTTCTCAACTGTTGTTTCGTTAAAAGAGGATGATTAAAATGGAGTCCCAGAGGGTGCATCACAACAGAAATACTGTTGCAACAAGCACACAGGAGACTCAGAGGAGAATAGAGCTTAAGGGGCTGCAGCTTTGACAATCCTCTTGAAGCAAGCTTTATTAAAGTATTACGTGATCTGGCAACAGCCTGTTGACATTCTTTTCAGTTCAAAAATGGCCTTAATTTTATTTCCTTGAAAAGTAAGACTCCTGTTCATTAAGGAGTTCTCAGCCATTCCCTTTTCATAACCTGTTTCACAATCCATGTTCAATAGAAAACCACTGAGTGAAGTCCTGGCGTTGCAAGTTTCAAAAGCTGGGTGCCCGAATCTCGGTTCTGCATCTGCAAGTCTCCGCCACCCAAACCCCATCCAAAGAGCTGAAAGGTTTCTTTTTGCAGTAAAGAACAGGCAATTGCCTGCTGGAAAATTGCCCTGATGGCAATTACTTCGTAATAAAGAGCATGGAAGCACTATCATGTTTCATCTGTTATCGCTATGGCAAAGTTACCTCTCGGTCAGAGGTGAGGGTCAAACTCAAATTCTGAACAGAAAACCGAAACTCAGACAGCAGTTGTGCGTGCACATACATTCACAGGTTCACCTGACATCTTGCTCTCCTAGGGTGTTTAGACAGAAGTATAAAAAGATGTGGACTTTGTAAATTTGGCTGCGAGTGTATGTGGGTGGAAAGCAGATTAAGAGGAAGGGTTTAGGCCAGGAAAGAGGTTGCGTAAAAGTGCGTGTTTAAAACCACTCAATTTTAACACATTTTCAGGAGGCCAAAGTCTGCCCCCCACTTCTCCCAATCCTTCCCCCACTACCCACAGGAAATCTTCATAAGGGAGCACTAAAAATACAGGGATCCTGCAGTTCCTCAAGTCCTATACGTGCTCCTTTCTACTCCAGAGCTGCCCTTCAAAGCAGGAGAAAACCTATAGGCTTGTCTTGGCTATAGCAACAAGGCGGGTCCAGTATGTGTGGGAGGGAAGAATTGCAAGACAATTCAGTGACCTCACGTAAGAGAGAAGTAAAAAGTACATTTATAATAGACTGAAAGAAAATTTTTAAACTATTGGCTGCTATGCAAATTAAAAACCAAAAAATCTGCTTATAATTTAATAGTCCCATAACCAGTTCAGCACTATTAGCCTGTAGCAGCGTTATTAACTGGACCTTATTTCTGCTGTTTTACTAGATCTCCTTTGGCGGGAGAGAACAAGAGATTTGGGAAGGGGAACAGAGATACCAAAGTACTCGTAAGTAATTCCAAAAAGTTTAGTCTCTCTTAAACCTTGGGTACTCAAGATAAAAAGGCGGCAGCAATGCTGGACAGGAAAGATTTACTCGTAGAAAGAAGCATCTACATAAGGGTAGAGATGTCCATTTCCTTCTTAGGGAGTGATTATTTTTGGAGGCCTCAAGCTCTTTCCATAAATCAGACTAAAATGTTTAAGAAAAAAAAATGGATTTGAAGAACAGAGATGACGATGAAATTAAAAATTGATTTTAAACGTCCATCCTCGTGTAAGAGCTGACAGTCTGCATTTCTATACAGTTTTTCTTTGTCTTGCAGTGTGCTTTTTCTATCGGTCCACAGTTCTCAGACCTGTTAGCGTTTCTTGCACGTCATATATGGTCACTCACACTAACCTCAGAGCACACAAGCTCTCAAAAGGAAAACTGAGGATTCAAAGGAGTTCTCACACGCAATTTTTACTGCAAACACTCTTTACGCTGGGGGAGGGGAGAAGTATTAACATTCCTGCAGTACACAATTAAAAGATCAAGGCCTTTTGTTAACGATTTGGAATAGGAGAAAACGGCACCAGAGCAAGTATGAGGCTTATTTTAGAAGCAGCTTCTTCGGCAGACCTTATTCAGCCAAAAAAAGGGGAACAAAAAGTTACCTACTGCTAAGTAATAGGAAACGTGTTTCATGCTATGGGAGAAGCCTCCGAATTCCTCACACTCAACTTCCCTTTCCTAGTAAGGCTATTCATCCGAAGTCACACAGTCTGTACAATCCTAAAGCCAGCACGAATCCTCATGTTACCCCAGCTGAAAATCTGCCATGTGTTATCAGTTGTGCCTCTGAAGGCCAGATTCAGTGTTACTTAAAGAAAAACAGAACATTGATATAAAAAAAGCTCTGTAAGTAACAGTTACTGCACAACTGCCAGATCACATGGCGTTTGCCCTGATATGAAAATAAAGCATGTGCTCCTACTGCCCCCAGGATTAAAAATCTTAATAGTTGCATAGCACCTTTCTTTTAAAAGTGCCTTAAACATATCCTTAACCAAACCTTCCACTAAGGACTACATGTGTTCAAAAAGTGTGCTGCTATTGATTTGAGGTCAAAAGGTATTTTATGTAAGAGATCAGTGATACATGATATGAAAGCCTTACTGACTTGCTCATTGGTTAAAAAAAAGTACAGTAAAATTAGTCTTACACAACCCCTTAGTGGGCATAAAATTAGTCAATAAGTAAAAAATGATGGGTGGGGAGGTTTTATAGGGCAATTAACATGTGCCTCAGGCACAATATTTGCAGTTTTATACATTCCACCACTTGAGATCTGAATACAAACTTTACATGATCTTAAAGACTAACTTCAAAGCTAACAAGGCTGAAAACTGTATTTAATTACGTGTTTATTATTCTAGGTTTTCTGGATCCACTGCAAATTCAGTTCTTATCCTTAGGTTAGCTGTGTTACAGTCCCCTCTTGGGACAGGTCAGCTCTCAAGCCATTAATTCTTCCAAGGGGGAATTCAGATCCTGCAATTCACTCTCAGCATCAAACGCAGCTATGCCTGGGAGCCCAGATGCAGCTGGATTGTATGGGAATTTGAGAGTCAAAGAGTAGGTTACAGCAACTCAAACAGTTTCTTCCTCGTACGACAAGGTAAGGTAAGGCACAGCTCAAACGGGTAAGGTGTAGCTTTGTAGAAAGACAGTTATGACTACATATAACCTCAACATAAATGTAACCTCTGGCAGAGATGAGGAATAAACTTGACTACTTGAGTTGAGCTGAAATAAAGAGTCAGTGCTGCTTTATGCTGAAGAGCTTCCTCCATCTGCAAAAGTTTTTCCAGCCAGTCGGCCTTTTTTCAGTTGAATTATAGGCAGCCTCTAAAAGCTCAATCCCTTTGTTCCCTTGTACCCCACCAGACCTTTAAGGTTTTTAGATTTCCTTTGATCTCAGGCTTAGCCTTAGGAAGACTATCCCCTTCCACACTGAATTGAGTCAGCAGTTGATACCTTAACTCCTTTGAAGAAACATACCTAAAAGCTAACTTATCTGTAACATTTCATGCTTGGTTTCTAAATACGTCTCCATAATCTCCTCTTTACCTACATGCATTCTTCTCAGACAGGTATCAACACTAAATTTCAACGGGGAGATTCACTACTTCATACTAAAAGTTCACTTTGTAATATTAAATCTCTTCAGCATAATGACTTCTCAGCTACCACTTTGACATTTCTCAGAATCAGCAGTTTGAATTATTGCTTAACGCACTTTTTCCATACAAGCAATTTCACATGAATAGATTTCAAGACCCTTTAAGCATGGTCTGCTAAGCTTTAGGCTGGAAGAATTTTGAATGTTAGTTAATTTTTTTCTGAGATATTATGTCTAAATGCTTTAACTGAGAAATGACAGCCCAAATCCCCGAACAGCTTTTCTACATGTACGAGACATGTGGGAAATGTGTCTCATGTCTCATGAGACATGAGCGACTACAGTAGTTTGCTGATTCAAAAGCATTTAATGAGAAAAATAATTTCTTTTCCAAACAAAAATAACCTATTTTTGTTCTGCACTGCCTAGCTCAGCCTTTCTCTGTATTAAAATCTATTAATTAGCACTGAAATACGCAGTTTCCAGAAATGCTATGCCTTAGTGTTATTGCCTAAAAAGAACACCATGCTCAGGGTAAGCTTAAAACAACCAACTTCAATATTTAATGCTAGACTAGCTAATGTTTACTACAAGAGCCCATTAACTCTCACAGCAAAACAAAGTAATGCCATCACAGATAGGCACTCAGACACGAAATGCATAAAAATCAAGGCTATTCCTGTACCGTACCAGAGAAACATCCCTACATTTAAGTGACATC
Organism: Fulmarus glacialis; assembly: GCF_000690835.1. NCBI lineage: Eukaryota > Metazoa > Chordata > Aves > Procellariiformes > Procellariidae > Fulmarus > Fulmarus glacialis. The sequence continues at coordinate 31,730 of NW_009213060.1, read as the reverse complement.
ATAAAGGTAAGCAGCACTTGTAAACTGTTCATGGTTTTCCTTATGTAAATGTACATAGTTTCTTTTTAAAAGCACTAGTGTAATATATTTAATTTATGCAGGGGAATGAGGAACAGTTCTGCTGCTGACAGTCACTTCTGTGCCTATTAACTATTCATAAAACACTCAATAGCATTGGAAAGATCCTTTGAAGCAACAGTAAAAGCTTGGCAAAGCTTTTATCATATTAAATATAAAACGTGAAACTTCATGTTTACAGCTACCATTACTCATTAGTAAGACAGCAAGTTTTTCATGCTCAAAGCAGCAGCCACCCCAAGTTACAGAACACAGATTTTTCTTCCATAGTCCTAATGAAACAGGCACATGGATCCCACTTTTCAGAACTGAAATGGATTTACTGCTTGCATCACCACCCAAATTGTGCTTGAATTACAACTGAAACAATCTGAAATTAGCAAATTATGTTATTTATTAATGGTTTAAAGTGTTGTTAACAGAAGCCATGTATTGTGATTTCACTGAACAAGTTTCTTCAAAAAGCTAACAGTTTTTCTTAGTTTACACCATACCAGGCATTAGTTTCTCCTCACTTTTATTCACTCAAAATCCCTTGCAAAATAATTTCTAAAATGTATCCAAATTTTCCATGAACTGTTGTGAACTAGAAATAGATTTAGAGTTTTAATCCTTAGAAGCCAAGTTGAATGACGGAAGAAGATACACTGTCATTTATAAACAATAGTAGGGATTTTAATTCCCTCCCACAGATAAGCAGCATTAAGTACCAGATGTTTCAGAAGACCAAGGCCTTATCCTTCTCCTATGGAGTTTACAGTATGTGGCTGAAATGTGACAGGGGAAGCAAACAGCAGTGTTAGTGCACAGAACATACTCAACAGTAACAAGAAATCACTCTGTTTCTCAAAAATCTCAACTGATGAACAAGTAAACCTAGAGTGCTGAAGGTGCTGACAGTTTATTTTCTAGTAAAGTTTTAACGCTGGCTGGGATGAACTGCTGACTAAACAGGTCTCTAAAAAAGGTTAATGAAGATTTCTAGAGATCAAAACTTGTGAAAGTGCCAACTAATATAATGTCTTCTGGAGCCAGTCTGCCACTTCTCATATTTCGCATATTTTTATATACTCCAAATTCTTCTAAACAAGCTAGCGGCTTCATTTTGAATTCTTAAGCTGCAGATAGCAAGAAATCAAAGAGCAAGTTAGAATAAAAAAAAATTTAATATATATTTGGCTTGTTCTTGTTGCTAAGCTACTAAAGCCCAGTTATGACTACAAGGCTGTCACAGATTTGTTAGCTGCATTTCTGACAAGGCAATGTAACATCAATCTAAGCAGAGCAATAAAGACAAAGATTAAAGTCACAAATCAGAACTTATTTCAGTAGGGGTGCAGCAACTCGGGCACTTCCAGACCTTTCCAATTCAGAGTATCCATCGATCCAAGCAGCTCTCAATGCTACCTTTAGTTCTTTTGTTAAGAATTCAAAACGTCAGGAAATTTAAACACATCGAGAAGTCAACCACTGTTGAATTGGAAAGGGACTATCCAAAGGACTATCTCCTTCAGTTACTGACATCTCATGGCTTAAAGAACAAGTAGGACAGGTCGTTGATCTGCCAAATCATAACTACACCTCCGATCCAGGGTACACAAACAGCTAGGAAAGTCAAATACCTGCAAGCAGAAAGTGTGTAACACCATACTAACGTGCCTAAGGTTTTAATGGAGGTATCAGGTAAGAATCTCAGATTATTTCAGTGACCAAAGTCTTCTCTGATATAGAACACAAGCACACACTGTAAAGCTTAATTGTTAATATTCAACATACATCTGTAAGAAAGAGTCTTTTTTGCATACCCAAAAGGCTTCTGGTTCTTCAATTTACTATAAGCAAAGTTAGTTGGTTGAGTCACCACACTTCCCCAGGTGCCACTTCCCAAAAATAGTTTCTTGAGCCAATTTAATCTCTCAGAAAATAACTGAATGTTGCTTTTACCAAAACAAGAAGCAAAGGGAATATTACAGCAGTTCTACAGCTATATGCAACCCCCTCCAGTGAGGAATAAATAGATCTCATGTTGAGGCAGACAGATGTTGAGGTTGATAAAGGTAAACAGAACCATGTAAGAAGTAATTACCAAACAGGCTAGATAAGTCACCCGTGAATAACTTAACCCTTCAGTGAATCCAACATTGTTTATTCGCCTGCTGAGGGAACATGAGCCAGAGCACTAAAGATTTCAATTAGTTCCCAAAACACTAACATTTGTAACCAGCTACCTGTTTCTTGTCTATACAGCATGGAACATCATCATTGCATCCCCACAGGCTTTTGCATTACTTTGCCAATTTGCCAGCTTTTCTAGAAGTGAGAGCTCTTTTCTTCCCTTCCCCCAAATCCCAATGTTATTTTGATCACTAGGGTTAGGGAAGGAAGGGAAGAGATATTTCTCAATTATCTGGAGGAAACAGATCTGCTAGAAGAGCTCACAAAAGAAATGTAAACTAGCAGACTGGTCAGTAATTAAGAGGATGGTTTATTTATACTGTCTGACCTTACTCCATGGTAAGGTAAAGTCAGCTTAGCCAGCTATACATTTTAAACATCCAAGTGCCAGCACAAACAAGAAAACGAACAAAAAAGTACAGGTCACTTACGAAACTGGGAGTCTTCTCCATGCAAAGCAAGATGCAAATTTTTGCATTCATGGTAAACAGTAATTGAACCAATGCTCCTAGTACAAACTTAAGTCTCTAAATCTCAACTTACCCAAAAGACAAAACCTCAAAACAAGTTATGGACATTATAAACATTTCTAGATGAAGTTGCATGTATTTTATTCAGCAAGTCAGATAGATCAGAAAGCTCCTATTTGGGGAACACTTATAATCTATTTTAACTATGCCACCAATAGATCCAAAAAGGACATTTGATGAGCTTTGAAAATGAAAATTTTCAGGAAAACCCAGAGGCGTAACTCATCAGCATCTCTCATGGCATCAACTGCACTGATTATTGAACCCTCTGTTGATTCAAAGTAAACCAACTAGTAATTTCATAGAAAAACATATTTTTAACTGCAGGAAGACTGCACATAAGAATTTATACGTTGCATGCTCACCAGTTCAATCTCTTATGTCATATCAAATATAAAAATACAGATGTTTCATTTGAGATGCTAACTTTGAAATTTTTAAACAATGTTGTAGATAGTATTCAATGAACATTATTTTAGAGAGTTGGTCAAGTGCTTCTGTTTGGCCACAACTGAGCATGCTGTAAGGTACAACTGCATGTATAAGCCAAAGCAAACATTAGCAAACATATAATATGCATATATTATATATACACTTATATGGTGTGTACATATATCGCTGTACGTATATCGTTGATTTATTCACTCATGGAAGCATGTTCAGTCCGACACTTCCATTCAGTTTCATGTAATATTTTCTGATATCTGATAGAGAACATGATTTTCTGGATTTGATAAAGGTAATACCAGACACTGTTAATACTGTAAGCAGTTTATTACAAACTTAATTACAGTACTCACCATGAAATTTAACACTGTCTACTCCTATTCTAAACCCCATTACGCCCCACTATTATCTAAAGCTATTGGTATCATGGTTTATTTATATGTATTCATGTGTTATAATCTAGACAGATTAATCACATAAAACAAGACTCACTAGTGGTTTGAAATAAATGCAATATTTCACTAGTCATTGGAAAAGCTTTTATCTAACTGTTTATTCTAAAGCACTGTAACTTGAAGCATTTCTCCATAAACGAAAAAAGCTTCATTGCAATCCTTTATAGTCTAATGTTGTTTCTAGTTTCTAGGACACTTACCTTTTAATAAAGAATTTTAGAAGCTTTTCAGGTTGCTAACGTTATATGGGAACTCAAATCAGGTTAAAATTTTTAGAGAGGGAAGCAATAATAGACGGAAGATGAATGTGTATAGAAATCCTCCCCACTTAAACATGATCACAAAATTGAATCTGTGGCACAGCCAATAACAAAAAAAAAAAAAAAAAAATCTTTTTTACCTTGTGTATTTTTAGTTGGTAGACCCCACTTCCCTCTTCCTCTGACTTCAATCAATGCAAAAAGATATATAAAGTTTCGATTAACAGAAATGAGAATTACTTACCAATTTGTAACAATACGGGTGTTACCAAAGCTGTCTCCATGGCATAACAAAATTCCCTGCCAAACATTACTGCACCATGCATCACCCACAGGCGTATTGGTATCCGGTCTATGGATCCTTCACTAATGGTCTCCTCCCTACTTTCATTCTCCTTATTTTCTGGTTTCTGAAGCTGTGCCACAGGTAGATCTTGAACTTGCATAGATTCCGAGTCAGCATTCTGGGGAGCCATTTTCATTACCATAAAAATATATATATTTGTTATATCTATATAAATAATACTACCATAACTCCACGAACGAGTTAGCGTGTCTTCTCTTTCAGCTTCTGTTCCTCAGGCAAGTAATGCTTATATTCCTCCTGTACAAACAGGTATCTCGCAACTTCTTGTATAGATATGAGACATTAAGAATGAAAAGCTATTTGGTAGGAATTTCAACATATGGCTTGCTGGTTTACTGTGAGTTAGAGTTAAAAATCCATAATTGCCATTCAGTTAATACCAGTTTCATAATTATTATCGAAGAAGTGCTGAAGTTGTTATTCTTGCTACAGAGAGGTGGAAAGGCGACACAAAGAGGTGCTCCACTGTTAATCCCCATCGAGTGGCTGATTAATCTGCAACAAAAAGCAAGCATTTAAAAATTTCAATAGCATTTTTCAGGATATTGTGCCCCCCCTTTAACTATATACCCTATTTCCTGCTTAATGCTTTCCATTGTCCTTGCCTAGTGTAGGGTCTTTTATTCCACATTCCCTCCTACCCCTGGACTTTCCATTGAAATGCAGCTACTCCTGATATTTAAATGATACTTAACTGTACTCCTAAGTTCCTCCAGTTTGTGGTCCTACACAAAGCTACCGAAGAATATATCAGTGTATTTGTCCGAGATCCTCAGAACATCGAGCACAAGACTAAAAAATTCTGGGAAATTTAATCCAAATTCCATTTCAGAAATGGCGTAGGATATTCCAGTACTATGCCAGGAAGATGATTCATCGATTACCATTTAGTCACTGGCCACACAGACATCTCCGCTTAGACTTCTGGAAGTTGCCAGTTACCTTGCAGTAACTATGACACCATCTTACAACGAAGATATTCCTCAAGCAAGCATGAGCAAAAATAAGCCATTAGGAATGTAACTTTGAGGATTGATATTTAAATATTTAAACTTCTAATGAAGATCTATACAGCATATGTATCCATCTTCATTTTCTGCACTCAAGACCAGAACATCTTACTCTCACATCCTATGAGGCTTCTGAAGTCCATGAAAGTAGAATGGTACAGTATCTTCCACCACACATTAAAATTATTAAAACATATTCCAACCAGGTAAGACAAGCTTCTCCTGTATTTCCCTGTCCTTTGTGCCACAAAGTCTAAGCAGACATACATACTGTACCATGTCAATCAAAATGTGCTTAAGCACTTAGGAAAAAAAAAGAAAGCATTTTATAAAAATTCTATGCAAAAACATTTGCACTAGAAGGATGCATATTCACATCTATGCACACAGTGTGACTGAACTCGTATCCCAGAACAAAACCCCTCGGGGGTATGGTTCCACAAGATGCTGGCTTTGGCAGCAAAGCTGGCCTAAGAAGTCCCCGCGCTGCAGTTCACTGCCCCTTCAGTTGTGGCAACAAAAACTCTTTGTGGGCTACAGCATAAACCAGATCATTAGGCGGTGAACCTAAAAATGAGCCTTAAGAAATAAGATGACATGTCTGGGGTTTAAAGCACATCACAACAGCAACTCCATTTCAGCATGACCCGACACACTGTTCTACTAAAACTACAGCACGGAAACATCACCTTGAGCACTCCCTCCTGCTGATACCCTCCTTCGAGCTGTAACCCCAGTGGGTTTATTGCGTGTACTTTGTTCTTCCATTCAAAAGCATCTTTTTTGGTCTGGGCTGCTTCTCCTCCCAGGCTCCCCAAGACTACCGGAGTTCTCAGATTTGATCATCTCAGTAACAACTTAATACTATAATTTGCTTCTGAGCTAGTCAAATCTTTAAATCACATGAGGAAAGTTAAAACAACTTACTGAACACAAGTGCTATAAGCAGAGTTTTAAGTTCCAAGTTTTAATCTATAAGCATTAAATTGCTCAGAACAAGAAGGACTCAAGAAAGCATTTCTCCACCCGCTCAGAATTAACAGGAGTTGAGATGCACTGCCTAGGATTACTGAATTATGGCACAGACAGGTACTTATTCAAGTTCTTCATAAGCACCTTGTTTTTATAAAGGTTTTTCTTTCCACCAGTCAAGGTTTGGATTTGCTAAGCTCCTACATGTGGCAGAGTTCATTCGCCTCTTTCCAGTAGTTAGTGCAGTGTTGAATTCGCATCAGGAGGGGAAGGGATGTGATTCTCTTTGCTTTAGTGTCTGAGGTTTCAACACAATCCGTGAAGGGCTATGAGTTTATCATAAATATGAAGTTAAGTACTGTGTGTATTAAAAAAACACCCATGCACTTTTCATAACACAAGTTTTGGGTGAGTAAAACCTACAAAATACAGGCTCTAGAGTAGGAGCAATTATTTTAATTACAGCCTAATCGTAAAATGTTTAATTGCTGGCAGACTCAGGCAAAATTGCATTCAGTAGAATTCAGAAGTTTGCATATCAGCTCTTATTATTCAGAAATCATTCAGAACATGTGTGTTGTATTACAGACTAAGGGTCATGGATAACAATCCTGTACAAGATGGCTTTAAAGTCTCTAGCATTTTCTTATGTTTATTTTCCCCTCCTGTCACTGTCTATGAAGGATTTAACTCAATTTCCCTAAACACCTCATTTAATACTCAGTTACAGGGTAGCAGAATGAGGCACAGAAAGGAAGGCAGTTCATCACACCAGAATGTTTTATGATGCACTGGGGCAGCCTGCATACGCAAGCAGGATGACACCAGGCTGAGAGCATTTGTCACTGGAAAGGATAAAGAGGCAGGACAAAAGAGGATATCTGAGATTTAGCCCTTTTGAGCAAGACTCTTAAGGGATGACTGAAAAAGTTATTCTTGAAGTGGAAGATGATGAGGAGCGATCAGATAATTTAAGAGACAGGAATAATGGATGATAGATGGAGGTAGACTTTGAAGCTGTAATTGACACAGATAAGAAGAACAGTATATTTTAAACATGCCAGAAAAAGCAGTTACAGTATTCAAGTGCAACAGCAAGAGGCACAATGGACAGGTTTTATCTGAAGGAACACAGAATTACTGTTCCATTATGCCAATTTTGTGGTAAGAATAATGCTAGTCTTCTGCAGCGCTTTCATCTGACTCCAAGTGCATGTCTAATACAAGAGCCAGAGAATAACAAGAGCCTTTCAGAAAGGTCTTCTAGTTCTTTAGTAAGTCCTGCTAGATTGTGTTCATACTCATTTTAGACCCATCCAGATTCTGCTGCTGCTTTTTCCAAGTTCATTTTGAATTTGGCAAGTTTGAATAGTGGCATTCTTCCTTATCAAAAAGGGAGACAAATTCATTTACCTGCTGGAAATAAATATTATAGAAGCTTTTATGCAGCAAAGAACTCCAAAGTAAATGGCATCTGAAGAGGAGTTGGATTAAAATACCAAAGAAGGCATGCTCCCACGCCTGCATCTAGCACAAATTTTTTTTTCATGTTCGTTGGCTAGTAAAACCAAACCTTAATTGACAATGATTTTTTTTTTAATGGTAGTATTGAATATCCATGTTAATTTCCAATACATTCCCTTTACTCGTGTGGTTCAAAGGCTTCATGGCGTGAGGAGTCCACCTAAGAAACATGCCAGCATTATTATTATATATTTTAAAGAACTGATGAATTAGGCTTACATTTTACCTGTCATTCAAGCAGACTAGGTACTAAGAGAGTTGGCATCCCTTCCTCAAACAGATGTCGAGAGGCATGGTGGCAGAAGGTTTCAGAAAGATAGTTTCCCTTTCATCTGTACCTTTCTGACCATCCAGTCATGCAGCAGCTAAACAAAATAATTTAAAAATGTAAACTGGCACACGAGACAGCATTTATATCAGGAAGCTGAGACCATGTCCCCCATCCTGCCATGCACTCTCACTATATTTTCCATAAAGTTTTAAAAGGCATTTTCATGAATAACAAAGAATAAGGAAGTAGAATGAAGAATTTCAGCCATGGAAAGGGGTTCATGTTGGGCGTTGTACAGAGGTTGGGTATGAAGAGAAGTTTAGATACAGAAATATTCCTGATCTTGCAAAGTGTATATGGGAGGAGGGGACTGATTACACTAGCTCTTCAACCTAACTGCACGTTTTACTTTGACCTTTGGCCACATTGCGACAACGACAAACCCTATAAAGCAGTAGTTAATATTTCAACAAAACAGGCAAGTAATATATTCTGAAAACTAATCTGTAAGCAAATTTTATAAAAGCTGTTCAAATCGCTTGTGATCTTATCTGTTATACTTTTACTATCTATCTTCTCCATCTAGGCATAAGTCATAACATGACTATGTGAAGTTCAAAACAACATGTTATAGGCTTGACAAGGCTATATCACAATAATCCTGTGCCTCGAATCGGTAGCGTTCATAGACGAAGCACATGAATCATCAAAGAACCAGAGGAAAATTACTGCCTTTCTTTAGGGTTTTCCAAAGAGGAAGAGTTATATAGGTCATATTTGTGGCCCACAAAATTCAGTGGTTTTCTTTTCCCTAGCGAGCACTAAGATGCTAAAGATGCACAAAAAGCTCACACTAGACAATTACGCAACACAACGCCTCAGGCAAATGACCTCTATTACACTTCTCAGCATGTTTTGTAAGTTTAGGACTTAGAGGTTGACAAGCAGTGTTTTTGCATTTGTGATACCATCATCTGGAGGTCAGAATATTTGTAGTACACCCATCAATACCAAAATAAATGGGGTTAACAGTGATCCTGCCCAAATCTTTTAAGACTGGACTATTTTTAATGCACGTTTCCAGATATCTCTTGCTAACAAGGAATAGGAATGTACTGTTCAACAAGCAACTAGATTTTCTGAACCAGTGCCAAAGCATATGACTTTAATTAAGCTATGGAATATGCAGTAAGTTTCAGGTAATCACACACGTACTTTATTAAGCAGTAATAAAGTTTGGCTTGTAGATACAGTTAAATGGGCCCAACTGGATACCATGAGAAAATTTGAACTCTCTCTGAGGGCTTTCTTCCTCTGAAGCCATTAGGCAATGCTTAAGGCATTTATTGGGGTAAGAAACAATTCATTTCAACAGGGTAGGTGTGCATGCATTACAAAATCCTAAATTCTGAAGGGAAAAATAAGCACGGCCTAAGAAAAACTGGAATGAGCAAAATGAAAAGGATGGAAACAGTTGTGTTCTAACACTATTGAATATCTAAGGGAACAAGGGGGGAATTGAGCAGAGGCAAACTACCCCCTTCTCTCATCCTGGTCTTTAAAGTTCATTGCATTAACTTCCAGTAATTTATTTAGCCATCTCATGTCTTCAAGATCTGCCTCTTCCATTATCATTACTTTCTTTTACATGCAAGTATACAGATTGATCAAAGTCTCCTCAAATCATAGTGAAGAGCTGCATTCAGAGTTTTGCTCCACAGGAGTTGTTTTCTAGCGATGTAGGAAATACTCTAGCTCAAACACAGAGTCTATAGTTTAAAAGAATTTTACCTTCCTGTCACCGAAAGGAAGGATGAAGAGATACCTTGAGCCATCGTTGCGTACAAATGTCTTTTCATTGTTTACCACTAACTTCATAAGGAAAAATAGCTAAGAACCAAGTCTTCCAGAATTTAACTAGGCTTTAATGATTCTGGTCACAGTTGTCAATGGATCACTAACAGTGACAATGTTAATGTCACATTATTGACATTAACAATAATTAATGTGTTAATGTGAGATTCGGCATGACACATGGAGCAAACCATAAACAACAAAAAAACAAGGTAGGTGTACTACAACTTTATGAAATATTAGAATGTTTGACTGAGAAAAAAGTGTAAGAGTCCAGAAGCTGCCAGTCTAATAGGACAAGATTTTTTTCCTCCCAGAGTCTTACACCTTACCGTCCTTCAATTCTTCAATGAGTACATCCCACAGACATACACGCTAGTAACCTTACTATTTCACCTGTGAATCATGTTAGGCTGGCAAGCCTATAATTGCCTAGTGGTTCCATTTATTTGTCAAATACTTAACTTTTCTGCCAAGTTGGTTTATGCTAAGGTTTTCAAGTAATCTGGCCATCTCTTGAAAAGTTATCTAGACTGATTTAAGTATAGCTTTAATATTAGCATTGGAAAAAAAGACATTCTAAGTTTATCTGGCTTTTCCTCAGACTAAATAAATGGCTGAACACTTCTACTCCTATGATGCAGACAAACATCACTTATTATTCCTTCTACAATTAAATGCAAAATGGACACTGGGTTCTGCTTCAACATCTGACTGGCTTGCAAAACGATACATTGTTTGGACTTGTGCCTTTTCAAGAGTAAAATGGCATTTGTCCAAGGATAATTATTAATGTTTTTAGTTCAAATCCTCTGGTGCTCCACCACGCCAATAGAGCAATAGCATGTTGCTGTGAAAGAGCAGCTCTTAAAGGCAAGGCTGTCCTTCATCCCTCTGCAAGCATGGCTACACCACCTCACAAAAATTTGTCCATTCTCAAAATATGTTAAAAACGATTCCGTAAGATGCCAATCCAACCTATTTTGTACAGATGACTCCCCACGATTAATTTTGTTCTACAGATCTGCATTAGGAACAGCAGCTTCCACTACAGAAGCAGTAGCAGCTGAAACCAGATAGATACTCTTTGCAGTACAAACCTGACGGCAGCTTCAAATTGTAACAGCAAACTATACTTTTGCTAGGACAGCCTGTTTTCCTAGCAAGGGTAGTTTTGTTTTACAATCAGCTGCTTGCATAGGAATATTATACTGCTTACACTTTAGGTTTCTCAATCGCTTTAAGCTGGCATAAACAAGTATTTCCTCTAAAAGCAGCAGTCTGTTCTTCCTTTTCTTTGCCCCAGGTTCCTTACTCCCACCCCTTCCTGCACAGCCACACAAGCGTCTAAGTAGTGAACCAGACAGTGTAACTGATCTAGGTTGAAAACTAAGCTGACAAAACACATCCAAGAAGCTAAAAAAAAAATCCTTTTTAAAGTCAGGTTGGTTTTGTCTGATTGCATGGCTGCATGGATCCATACCAACATAACGGGGTAAGTGAGGAATAGGGCAGCTAGAAGTATTACCTTGGGTAGCAATACACACAGCCAGTGTGAAATTGCAGCTCACGTAGAGAAGTTGTCGGTGGATCCCTGCGGCTACAAGGTCAAAAAGCAGACTCACCTGCCCAGCTCAAGACGCCTCCTTTTCAGAAGGCAGAAGAAGGACCTTCAGTCATGCTGTGAGAGCTATCATGTATTCTGCCTCCTAGTACTTGCCAGATGCAAGGCAGAATACCACTTGCTTAGCCAACAGGCAGCTATTTTCTCCCTGGTTGTTTTGCGGCTCTGTTGCTAATTATTAGCAGCTGTTTATAGTAACAGAACTGGCCACAGGGGAAGTTTCTTTGGCCCATATCAAGACACTGAAGTGTTCAACCACTGCAGTAGGAAGAAAAGCATCTAGAAAACATACCTGGAGTTTTTGGCCCAGCTGGACAAATGCGTGCAACTACTTTACTTGAAGTTCAGCAAAGGGACTGTATCCTTCTGTGGACAGATTATGTTGTTCCTTCATAAAAGTTTAGACTCAAAAAATCCTGTGACTTTCTAGAAGCACCATCATATAAGTGAGTCATGAGGCCTTTGGTTCAAAAAGGCAGCAATTATAGGCAGGTAGTTGTTTACATTCCCATTAAGACTTCTCACATAGTTAAATGCAAACACAGATTTTTAGCTACTGCTTTCTAAAAACAGAACTTCATTAACCCTATCAGAGGGGGAAGACTATACTTGTTCAAAAATCATTTTTAAAAAATGCAATTATACCCCATATTACTTAACAACAGACCCATACGTGAGCAACATTACCCCAGATCTTGAGAGGAAACTCAACCTCTAATTTTAAAACAATCTTACATTAAACTGGACTAACCTGTTTTGAATCACTAAAAGCCTGCCAAAGGAAAAAGGTTAAGGCTGACTGGGTGCAATAAAGAACCACATTTGACATGTCCTAACATTTAATCCATCATTCAGGTAATCAAAGGCATTGAAACACAACAGCATACACCAGCTTGTTCTACAAGGATACTGTCCCTAAGCAACCCTACGACCGATACCGAATGAAGGCTTAGATGAGATTTTTAACAAGTTCATCTTGAAACCTGAGATTGCGTTAAAAAGAAAAAAGCCACTGGAACCAGCACAGTGCTTTTGCATTATGACCTACTTTTGAGGCTACCACACAATTTATGCCACCGAAGCAAAGTCTGGGAGGGGGGAAATCATTCTGCAGCACATTGCTAATGAAGACGATGTGGAGCAATCCACCTCACACGGAGAAGCAGCATTTTTTCCACTTCTTGCAATGCAAACTTTTGCCTGCCCTCAGGACTCTTCACGCACTGTAATCCAGTTGATGTCTTTTACAACCTCTGCCTTGCTGTTGTTTAAGCCGGGGCATAACGTTTGAAAAATATACTCATCTAAGAGAAGCAAATGATTCTGGCAGCCGTCCTACTATTAAGGCTGAACGCCTGACATCCTTGACTCCCCCAACAAATCCATAAAAATATCCAAACAACAATTCCTCCCCAAAATATAAGAGCAAGGGTGTGTGCTGCTTCATTTTGAAAGGGTTAATGAAGACTTGTTGCGCCCTTTCCTTGGTATGTATACAAAATTCCAGAAATTATTAAAACCTGACATACACAGGCTTCCAACTCCAGCCCTGCCAATATTAAATCTTCCATGGCGTGTCCTGACTGCTTCTTTCCATAAAGCATGACCTTGACTAGAAGCCCCCTTGCTTTCTTGGGACCCTCTTTCCACCCCCTTCCAGCTTACTCGGAAAATGACCGAGAGTAAGATTTTGGGTCATGCTGGAAGTCGTGGTGATGCAGTCACAGATGGCAATTTGTGCATGACAAACTCCCCTGATGGGCTTTTTCCTGCCCAGACACGCGGGGAGGAATAGGAAGCGTAAGACGTAAGGTGGAGAGATAAAGGTCCTCATGACATCAGGGAGAATATCTTTGTAAGAGAGCACTATTTCCCCATTCTTTATATTTTGGGGGCCAATGTAATTTCCCCAGCCTGATTACATTACTGGGAAAAAGACGTAGGAAACCATGGATCTTTATGAAATTACTGAAACAATTCTGGGAAGCCATCTTTTTAAAAGGGGTCCAGAATTTAATGTGAGACATACTTTATTCAGTGGATTGGATATTATACTGCTCCCTAAAGGCACAGACTGTTACTAATATTAGATCAGATTACATTGTTAAATCACTGCTACTGCTGTTTTCAGTAGGAAATACTTAATTTTCTTAAACTGGGAAGGTAGCATCATCTATTAAACTTATTTTTTGTTTTACTGCTAGGTAAAAAACTTCATAAATGCTCCCGTTACCCTCATGTTTATTAATACAGATACCTTAAAGAAGTAAACAGCTAAGGTGGTATGGGCATAAATAGCAATAGAGAAGTCTTCCCAGCTAGCAGAAAACATAACAGCTGGGACCGGTGATGCTGGTAAAACAGGCACTAAGAAGCAGTTCCACACTGCAGCAAAGACACAGGCATGCCTTATTTGTGACAGCTGGATCACCAAGTAGCAGGTTCTACCCACAAAATTACATAAAGGTTAAGGGCAAGATAGCAAGCGCTAACAGGGCAAGATAGCAAGCGCTAACAGCTAAGTACTTTCAAAACCAAAAAACAACCACCTAGTCACCACATAAACACAAAGAACTCAAACTCATGGGGATGGAGATCACTCAGGCCAGTGTGCAAATATGCTGTTACGGTCTGACACTGCTGTGAGTAACAACTTTCATTAAGAAAATCCACTAATTTGGTCAGATAGGCACAGTCAAACTTTAGTCTGGCACAAGCCAAGAATGGCCTATCTTAGGCATACCCTGCTAGAAGATCCTCAAATTTTTAAACCATGTTGAACATGAGAGTTATCTCCCATCAGAATTAAATTGATTCATTCCCTCTGTCTCAATGAGGTAGGACAACAGAGGAAAACAAAATTAAGGCTATCATCAAGAAACATCTTAATACATTACCAAGTGGATTAACTGGAACAATCTTACCTTCCTGCAGAAGGAGGGACAATGTCTAACCCAATGGGGCTGGTGGTGCAAGAATAATCCTATCAGTACATCGTTGCCACTAGCATTTTTTTTGCAAGTTCTTTCACCAAGGCTGTCCTCCTGATTGCACAGTGTGGGAAATGTAGTATACCAGCGCAACCATTTGCAAATTACTCTCCAGAATGAGCAATACTTTCTATAATAGGTTGAGACTACTGTTTTGCATGCATATTCATCCATAAAAAATAGTGAAGCCAGGACCTATTACTTAGTCTGTATATGCAAAGTTAGATATTCCTTGCAGATGTTACTGTACCTACGATGAAGAGCGCAATACTTTATTTTCATGTACTGGCATTTGAACTAATTATATTCACTGCTCTGCAAATTCGCAGGCTGGTTTCTTCAGGCTGTAAATGCTTAAGAAACCCAAATACTGCCAGAGTATGTATTAGACAATTACAGAAGCTACTCAATAGATCAAGACAAAAAAGAGCACAGCATAGATCTTCATAAGCTAACTTCCTCTAGCATATCATTAACATCTGCAAAGTCTAATTCATTGGAATTATCTCCAATTACCAGTCCCTAAACGCATTACCATCATTCAATCTCAGAAAACTCTGTTAAAGTAAGCTTTTGAAAGCATCCACAAAAAAGAATTTTGTTCACCCTCCAACAAAGATGGAGAAGTTAGGTTTTGGCCAGACTTTAGTAAGTCTGAGGAAATAATTACTCCCTCAGAGGAAAACCAAAACAACGCAGAAGAGGGTTTCTCACATTTCAGATTCTCCGAAGGGTTTGTAAACAACTATAACTGGTTATATCATCTTGCACTAAATATTCTCATTTTGCCTTCTTTGAGCAGACTCACATATCAACTGGTACATCATCACTGTGATAGCTTGGTAATAAGCAACCGTTTACAGCCTGCAGTTTGAGCCCACACAGATTCAGCAGGATTGCTGGAAACTGTCTCTTGTCAGCATAAAGGAGAGAGATCTCTTCCCTTCCTCCTCTTCCCCACCCCAGCTTCGCATAACTTCCTTCCATCTGGGCCAAGTAAAATATTCTAACATCCCGTGATGAGGTGTTAAATGGAGCTGACCACTATAGTATTGAAAGAAAGGAATAAAGGTGTTTAGAGATAATTTTTTTTTTATTTCTTACTTCCTCTTTGGCATCCAAGGAGGCCTGCCTCTTTCTGATGTAACTGTGCTGCAAAGGGTGCGGTAAAATAGCAGCTTCTCAGCCACATGACCTCAAGCCTGCGATGCATGAGGTGGTGCTGATAAAGGAAACAGCTATAGGTTAGAGCAGCAGTTTTATGGTGCAGCACCTTTGGTAAACATCTTCAGTGCCTCCCTTTCGAAGCACAAATGATTACAAACAAGCGTTGAGAAAAGTATAGCTAGAGTGCTCGAGCAGATCCCTGCTCCAGTTCTTCAGACTGTCCCAAATACCAGCATGACAGACATGTTTATGTTCGTGGCCATGAAGTATAGCTATTTGATTTAGTTTCTGAATTATTTAAATAACATTTGAACTGACCTAGCATTGACGCATGGCCCATATATTTTAAGTAAGGTGTAAGATAAAGAACCAAAATTAAGCATCCCCTCTTCACACCAATAATTAATTAAATTAATAAGTCTTAAGAATACCAGAAGAATACTGTTCGGCCAATGATACGGATAAATCGGTGCTTAGAAGGGTTGCATCACCACACTGATTTCAGACCATATCTACAGCATTTAGGAACACAATACAGTAAGAACTTCCACAAACAGTACTTTAAGCAAAGTAGGTGAAACATACTATTTAGAGTTACATCTTCTAGGAGAAAGAAATACAAGTAACGAACAGACAGCACTTTGGCAAATACGGTATATTTACAAACCATCCTTTTTAGAAAATTTTAGCACAAGTAATAGGATTTAGACAGCTGGTTTATAAGCAGCCCTGTAGAAAGCTGGTGGCCACATTTAAGAGCAGCTTGATCAGGACATATTTTGATTTTGGATTATGAACGAATGCTATCTTAGTAATGTTTTGCCAGGCTGTAACCCTGTTAGAACTGGCAGGGGAAGATATTTACTGACACACACACTAAAATAATAAGAGGCTACAAGTGCTTGGCAGTTGGACTCGATACATAAAGACTTGCTAGCAGGAAAATATTTAGAGGACACAGACCTCTTCCATTTGTGACTTTGTAGAACTACGATGCACTTGGCAAAGGCTTGTCAGAATTTGGCATTTTTACCTAATTTGGGAATGACTGTCAGCCACTCTCCTCTTACAGGATGCACAAGCTGCAGCATCCATGCCACTTCAACAGCATACATCTGGACCACTGCGGGATGAGACCTGCAGTAGTTCTGTACCAAAGCTGAAATGCTTTTATAGTCTCCTGTAGTATCAGTGCAATCACTACAGTCGTTTCTACAGCTGACAGTCATCTCCAGCAGGTGAAAATGAAAGTAAATACATCTCACAGCCTAGTTTTAGTCCTGTCACATTCAGACAATTTGATCATGCTCTGTCAGTCCATCAATTTTTCCTGTATGCTTGCTGCAAAACATACAGCTGTCATCCTTCAAGGGAAGTTTTACATATGACCTAAGGAATCCTTTAGGGACAAAGCTGCACTGTGAGATGGGGGCAGATCTCATCCATGCAACTATAAGCATTATCGTATGACCTACAGCATAGATCTTGTGCCCCTTTAAATCCCCACAGAGACATTTTCCAGGGGTAGAGTGGTTAAGAGGAATCAGGATAACTGTTTCTTCAGCTGCACTATAACTATTTGTTACAAGCCAGCCAGGGCTACCGCAAGCAGGCTATGCAGGCAGTAGAGATGCTAACCCACATTTAACTAGCTAGAATATTGATTGGCCTTACAAACTATTAACCCCCCCAAAAAAACCCCAACACCCAGCAAATACTGTTTGAAAAGCATCTAATCTCTCGCAAGCATTTTCTGTTGGAGGTTACTATCAGATATGTAGCCTTAAATTACCTAAAACATCCTCAGTGAATCAATCTTACACATGCTAAAGCATCTTTTCTTGAATGCTCATGAGGACAAAATATTTTTGCAATAGTTTCTACTGGACCAGGCAGGCTTTTTCTACTAGGAGGAGAGTTTCTTTGCATAAATAGGGTATTTAAAGTCAAAAAATCATAGCTAACAATTTAGTTGCAAGATTCAAAGTGATTGCACTTGAGTCATTTTCTAGATGGAGGGTGCTGGCATAAAGAACATGGTAGTGAGAAGTTCAGCCTATACAAGCATGATTGATTGTTTAGAAAACAAAGCTAATCTAGTGGTTGTTTCTTTACACACAGCTAATTGCATACCAGCTTGAGTACCTTTCGAGATCATTCTCAGACGCAGAATGAATTTGCGGTCAGATAGTATCACAGGTATTTCTGTAGGTAGGTAGAGCTGCTTTAATACTTGCAGGCACTGAAAGCAGCATATGAGAAGAGCAGGACAATGAGGGAAATGCCAGAATTTCAGTATATAGAATAGCATGATACTTCAGTGCAACAGCTGTGTTGGCAGGTTATCCTGCTAGACATCTAATATCCTCAGAAAGGCATCAGATCCTCTACTTACTAGAGTCAGAGAACAAGCAATAATTTTTCTTTCTATTACCCTGGATAGATCCTGAAGTCTCAAAGCCAAGTAGGAAATTCAGTTGATTGAAAGAAGTAGCAACCTAAACACCTGACAAAATAGGTTTGGTTTTGTGCCTTTATTGTTTAAAGAGACACCAAAATACACATGCAATTAGTGTAAGCCATCTTCAGAAGAAGGAAAATAAAAGGGACTCCATAGTCTATTGAGTATACTTTCCATGTAAGTATCAGCTACAACTTAAATTCAGGACCCCAGAACTGGTCAAGTGAATGTAGATGAAGACTTTGAGTATCTCCTTTAAATTTTTTAAAATGCAAACCATCTACAGCTTGAAGACTAGCAAGTGAAATTTGTTGATTTGAAGGATAAACAGAAACAGCAATGTCTTGTTCAGAGAAGTCTTTAAGGTCAGTCTAACATGCACCTAACATTAAGGGACCTCCTATCTCAGGGGCTGTATGGCTATTCACAGAACATATCAGAGGAAGAACTGACCAAATTGAGAGCTCATCAATGAATGCTGCCTTTAATGCACTGAAGCTATCCGTTTATGCATCTCAACAGTTTCACAAGAGCCTTCTCTAAACTATTAGACCATTCTTGAGTAATACCACATAGCAATAGTGTGGGCTTCATGAAGATAGTTAAATAGCTCTCCGTTCATCTTGTGTCATCCACACACCTTTATTATGCTTCTTTGTGGTTGGACCACTGACTTTTCCTCATCTTGCTTCACTCGCATTCAGTCTGGCTTCACCTCTGCTGCTCTGCTTGTATGGTAGAAGAAATACTGGTACAAGATTTTTAGCCTCTACTCTTTGCTCTGGTTTAATCTTCTTTGTGGTTCAGCAGAAGCTGTTGAGAACAGGCATACTACAAGCTAGGGCATTCAGCTCTTTGCTTTAAGCTTTCATTGCTTTCTGTTCTCTGATCCTAAAAGTATAATGGATGCGGAGTCTTCTCACTGCTCCTCAGGAAAGCTGAGCTTGACCTTACAGTATTCTAGATGTTATGTTTCCAGCTCCCTGATCAACTCTTGGTGGCTTCTATTTGCTATAATATACTAATTTCTCCATTTTCAAAACTGACTTGATGTTCATTTTCCAGGAGATGACAACAGCCGCCCACAGCAGCAACCCAAGCAAGGAGCATCACTAATCACATGCAGAGGTCAGATAAAGTACGATGTGAGCACACACGCACCTGGTTGAAGCTGTTAGATGTTTTTGACTAGACAAATTTCAGAAACAGATGCCTTATTTCTGTGGTGCAGAGGAAATCACAGGCTTACATCTATGAGGGAAAACAGGAGGACAGTTATAATTCCTACAACAAAGGGATGAGCTGAAGTTGCAAAACCAAAGTCAAGTACTTGAATGAATACGGCATAATATTACCTAATCTCATCTTTTCAAAGACTACAGGCTATTTCTTTAAAGAACTGCTCTACTTTTAAACTGAATACTTTCTCTTATCAGTTTATTCTGGTACAAGATAGTGGCTTGGCTTCCAACCCAGTTTCCATGAAGATAGTTAACACTTGCAGGATTCCTTTCTTTAACATCAGAACTTACTAAATCCATTTATGACACATGGAGTTGATAAGGGATAGCACATTTGCCCCTGAATTATTTCACTGCTTTGGGCTGGTTCCCTCACTGTTTGCAAGGTGTTTATAGGCAACAGTTTGTTGGAATTAACAGACTTGTCATTCAGGTTAAGGAACAACTTTACTTGGCTAAGTCCTTGAAGAGCAGACAAAAAGTTGTTACCTTGACATAGCGATGTACATATTAGACCTAAGTATTTGAAATGTTACACCTGCTTAAAGTATATGGCTGTTAAGAACAGGCAAACCAAAAATATCAAGTGACCGAGGCTTTGAACAACTGGCAGAGTTTTACCCAGGTCAGACTGTGGTGACATTCATTTTGCCTAGAATTTCTAAAAAGCCTGTCGCAAGCACTTTGGCTATTGGATGGCTTGTTATAGGCCTTCTCTGGTTTCAGTTAGAGACTTTTAGAATCAATTCTAGACAACTGGAATTGCCTGAATTTGGTCACTCAAGAGTCTTCCAGGAAGAATCCTACTCTGAAACACATGAAGGTTTTATTAAATTAGCAGTTATGTAGGATTTCACAGGTCTTATTAATAAGCAGCAGTAGGTGCCATGCATCCCTATATTAAGGCTCTGGCAACCTTAGATGAAACCGCCACAGAAGTGGGTAGGACACTCAGATGGACTTAGAGAACATTACAACAGCTTCCACAACTTTTGCTATGAAGAGCAGCTGACTCCAAAATAGTATTTCTAAGTAGGGTTTCAGGAGCTTTCCAGTGTTAATCCAGAAGTATCATCAGCTCATGCACTGAGAGCAGGCTTACCGAACAGAGATCTGTAAGGACTGCAAAGGACAGTCTGAAATAAAAACAAAAAACCTGCAAATGTTTATTCAAACACTGCTCCTGCTAGCAGGTTAACTAGAGAAGGGATTACACATTTTTCAGGAAGACCTGTGGATTATAACAGAGAAGCAGAACCCAAGTCAGTATCCTACTGAAAGCAGATATTCTTACTTTTATCCTAGTGTTACACTAGAGGTAAGGATCACCTCACGTGACTAATGATTCCTCATCAAGCACAACAACATTCAACCTGAACACTTCAGTGAGCAAAGCATGCTGTACGTAAACAGATTGAGCCAAGTAGAAAAAGCTGGGGGAGGAAATAATAGAAAGGACAAGAACCAGAAGACATGACTAGAAGTCTGAAGAGCATGAGATTATGCTACTTATTTAAACAAAGGCTTGACAGTAGGTTTCAAATGTAAAAGCTATTGAAAGGGCAACATGAAGTGATCTCTCCATCAGAGAAGTAATGATTGGCCCAAGTTGTAAACAGGATTATAGCATATTCTCTACATGCTATCAGTAATAGATGTGTTATCCATCATGAAAAAGACAAAAAGCAGGTTCACTCCTTCCTTGCCACACTCATTGATAACTTTCTCATGGCTCTACAAGCTGAGGTTGCTCCTTGCAATTCTTGCATCTTCAGTTGTGAGCACACACACACAATTGCCTAGCTACCAGATTCCACAAAGGCACAGACATTTACATGGGCTGTATGTGTAGTTGTGCGCCTTCAGCAATAACACAGGAAGCTGAGGAAGAAAACTGTTCGATTCTTGTAGCTTGTGAACAAGAAAGTACATTTAGTGTTTGACTAACAAAGATCTTAACATTGATCCAAGTTACTGGTCAGCACATGGAAGTATTTGACATTATACATTTTAGTCACTTGTCAGAGTGAGGAAGCCCTTAGGGTGAAAAATTTCATGGTTGTTGAAGCTTATTTTAATGAAAAGTGTAGCTTGCCCTTCTGGGCTGTATTTTGTTTTGGCAGCTTTACTGAGAACGCTGTGCTTAGTCATTTTACTTTTCCAATTACAGTACCAGCTTATGCAATAAACTAATGTGTTTACTGTTTGAACAATCACCTGCCAGATTTTTGGGAGGAATAAGATTTGATTAAAGCAATGAGCAGTTAAGCATATTCTTAAATGTTTTAGGTTTTAAAAGCCTAAACAGACTTTAAGTTTCTTAATGTTGCTTTGTGTAGCAGTCAAGATTTAATAGAAAAAACAGGGGCATCACATCCCTGTTATCTCATTTAAGTGAAATGCATTTATTATCCTGCAAGAGCTTTAAGTTTTTGTTCTTCCAGTAGCAATTTTCTAAGTCCGACGCATTTACTCCATAAAAATATTTCTGCAAAGTAAATGGGCAGACTTTTCATCCATGAACTTCTCTGGAGAAGTACAGATTACCATATAGTAAACCAGCCATAGCTCAAAAGGTCACTCCCATTTTGTTTTAAACCTTTATTTTTTAGCCAAAAGATACTTAAATTTCTAAGTTGCAATTCCCCATTAAAACAGCCATGATGGGACACATTACTACCCTTAGCTTGCATTCTGGTTTTCAGTCAAGTTGCAGGGAGTTTAAGTTAACTTAATTGGGGTAGACAGTTAGGGAATAACAAATTATTGATTTACTAGGAAAAAATAAATCCTGCAGGAAAAGAATTCATGTGGTGTCTGTAAAGTTCTTCCTACTTATACACGCTGCAGTTCGCATTGACTGCAGATAACCCAAAAAAGTTTTGGCTAGGAAGACTTTCTCAACTCACCTTCCTTTGAGGACTTAGTATGCCCTTGCTCACCACTCATCATACATGAAGTCTGGAGAAACAGGATGAATACAAAATGTGCAACTATATCCTCTGTTTTCCCCAATGAAAGAATATTCGTCCTCTAACAATAAGCTTCAACCAGGCTTAAACCTTCACTGGCATGGAGTGCAAAACTCTGCAAATAAAGTGTTATCAGCCTTCAGAACACAGAACTGAAATTTGCATAGACATAAGTTTCCCAGGT
>NW_009213060.1:7193-9117 GCF_000690835.1 Fulmarus glacialis | reverse complement strand
CTGCTGAAGAAAATAGTGCAATCAAAACAGGCTCCAGTTTACTTTAGGACACACATGGGGTAACATACCCAGCTATCTGGGTAGGATCTTGAGTGGCCTGATCCCAGATTTCTTTGCTGTATGGAAAATAAACTGAACACATGTATGTGCCTTCTCACATGCCTTCTATTAAACACTTCCTACCATGCGGAGCAGGTGTGACTACCATTTGCTGTGATTAAGCTGATTTCAGAAGTGTTGGCAGTTATACACTAAAGCCATACTCCAAATCCCACTAGATTGCGAACAGTGACACTTGTCTGTCGCTTTGGATACATCCTCCCCATAAATGCTATGAGTGAAGCTATGCACCTAACCGATGAGAAAAAGCTACCCAGACTTTCAGGCTTTCCCTGCACAATCTGCAGTTTAAGTCTGTCCCTAACTTCTACTTAGAAGTCTGGGGAATGCAGATCTAACATTAAACTACAAGCCCAGATACAAACAATTTGAAATGTATTCATCGGTCATGTAAGCCTTCTATATTTTCATTCCTTCCTGCAAGGTTGGAAGGGTGACAGCATTATTACAAGCCTAAACCTTTTCGGATGCAAAAAGACAGACTTGTGTAGCTTTAGTCTTAGCTGCTCACATCAAACAACTTATAGAGCTACAGTTTGTCCTGTGAGGCTAACAAATTAATTAAAGTAAGTTCTGGGCTTTTGCTTGCTTTATCAAATACGATGGAGCCAAGAAGTTTCCAGCCTTGGCTTCCTGGTTTGCTCTCAGTCTCGTCCAATATTTTAAAGATTTCTTCAGTGAAAGCCAAGAATTGGCCAGTATTCTTATTGTTATTTGAAAAGATATCACTATTACTCAGACAATTAAAAAGGAAGTTATTTAATCCCTGCATCAACAGTGAGCAAGAAAATGAAGCATTATAATGGCACTAAGGTAAGTGCCATTCTTACCACACCACGTAAGAATTAGAAAGGATGCTGGACAGTCATTGAAGCAAAAATAAGGAACACATTTTTATTTAATATTTGTCACTGGCAGGCTTCCACTCATTTTCCAAATTACAGGTAGATGCAATATTAATGAACTGAATGCAGCTACTGGAGATAAACAAAGTGTTGCTTTCATTTGCACAGTACTTCTACCCTGACCACACTAATTTAGATGCCAGATGAACAGTATATTGCATGGTGGAGCTGTTATAAATACAGAGCTGAAGTATTTAAACACATTAACATTAGACTCTGCCCTTATTACACAATATACCCTTAGTATTAAAGCTTGGGTAATTAACTATTACCAACACCTCTCCTAGAACACGTCTCTAGGTCAGACTATTCTTTTCAACCACAAAGCAATTTTACTGAGAATGCTTGAAGCACAGAACTGCAGCAGCTTTCTTATTCCGTTTCCTAAGAGGCAAGATCTCCAAATCATTTGGACTGCAGCAATTTCTGCATGTAATGTGAAGTCTTATTCCCTACTCACTTAAAGAATTTGTCTTTTGTAAGCTGTGGTGTATGTGCCATCTTAATACAGTAATTGCTATGCAGGGACTTAAAGCTTTGTCTAGTAGGAATGTTTGACCATGGGCCACTTACCAGCCTGTGGAAAAGCCCCTAAAACTTGAAAGATTGGTGAATGCGATCAGGGACACATCAATTACTAAATTCCGAGTAGGCAGAATGAGGTTGTGATCCACAATCAAGGCAACTTGTTGCTAAGTTCATTGAAGGATCCTGCAAGTGAGATATTTAGAAATACCTACACAGACTCCTTACAAAGCCACCCAGACAGTGAGTCTGTTGACCAAAAGCTTCTGAAAGAGGCTGAAGGTAAGGGAACAGTGTAGCTATTATTGTACCAATGATAAATTTAGGCATTCATTACAACCAGTTATTCAGTAACCAGCCTTAACACAGGAACT
>NW_009213060.1:0-7168 GCF_000690835.1 Fulmarus glacialis | reverse complement strand
GTTAATTTAGGAGCATAGTTAATGAGGAAGAGAAAGCTGCTAAGTGCAGCTCAGGGAAATACTGTGCAGTGTTGGGCTGCTGGAATGAGCTGGAAGTTTGTAGTCTGATGAACATTTATGTTTAGTAGTTTGTAGTTATTGAGCACTGTTCTTTTTTGTGTAGCTTTCCATGAAGTGACTTGTGCAGAGGTAGGAAAATGTAAAGAAATCTGTTCAAGGAGTACAGATTCAAGTTTATACTGAACATCCCCAAGACACATTAGGTTTTACATAGACAAAGTGATATTAATTAGATCTAGCCATGAACAGGCTAAGCATACCCTGAGACAGAGTAGTAAGGCTCTATCTTAAATCATCACACCAAAGACTATTACTTGCCCACAATTTTATTCTACTGTTCCTAACTAGTAAAGAATTAATAACAATTTATCATCAAGTCCACTAGATGAATAGGCATCTATGGAAGATGCTAGCACAAGATTTACTGGATGGGAACCCAAACCCTTTTAATTACAGCTTAACTGGGGACTACTACACAGTTGAAAGGCCATGGTAGATATACTTTTATCTAGCACTCCAGTCCAGCTCATATGCATACAAAGATTAGAGATCCTACTAGTACTATAGGGTCAAAAGGCTTATTTTCAAATGGCATCCTGAATTGTCACATAAATTATCCCAAGATAGACCATCTGGAAGAGGACACACATTATCTGGTTCAATGCCATTTCTCCAGTAGACTGAGAGATCTACTACTGCACAGCTGCATATTGAGAGTTTTAAACAGACCATACCTAGAAGATGAAAAATTGGAAAGGTGATTTGAAAGCAAAGCAGCAGAAAAAGCTCCAACTGTAAGGCCAGCAATAACTGTAGGAGCACAAAGGGTACAGATAACTGTCAGATCACTCCCTTTTTCAGCCCATTGAAGGAGCTAAGTGTTTTGACTTTAAGGCTGTGACAATCAGTGTGAATGGCAACCGGAGCCACAGACATGCTACGATGTTGGAAACAATCAAGATAACTCCTGTACTGAAAAGTGTAAGCCTTTTCCCTCTCTACACTAAAGTTAGGAGCAGAACAAGAGCCAAGAAAAAGAACAAACCTACATCACGAGCTGATTCCCCCAGATACATTTCAGACAGCAAACAGGACATGTGCACCAGACCTGTTAGTGTTAAAGCAAGTTGTGCATTTGTTTTGGGTTATTTTTTGAACTCTTGGGATTTAGCTGGCCAGCCACACTACTCTAAGGAGCAATAGTTCAGACTGTCAGATCACTCCTCTGGGAGTACCCAGAGCCAGACTGCACAGGCCAGTGTAATTGCTTAGATATTCACCTCATAAAAGGGGAGTATTTTTACCCTGCATGCATGCCTGCTCCCTCTCCACAAAAAAAAAAACCAAACCCAAACCCTGAAGCTCTTGTTACCTGGAAGCAAAGATCCAGCATTGACACTACTTTAATAGTTGATTCCTGTTCCTCCTATTTGTACTCCCATATGATTGATAAGCAAGTTGTAGGTTAAACAGCGCTCAGATTAAGCGTATTCTTAAAGACTGCTTGCTGTGTATAAGTGATGATAGGAAATTAAGTGGCATAGAAATCTGACTGTTCTGTAGTCATCGCTTGTTGGGTTAAGCCACTGGTTTCTGGATGTGGTCCAGGAAGACTGATCATATATTCAAGGACAGAATGAAGAAGATAAGTGTGACATGGAGTTGTGCTTTTGTAGAAGAGCGCTTTGGTTTCAGCTCCCAGTTAGATCATTTATTTATCTAGCACCGAAGGGTGATAATGGCTTGTTTTCAAGTCTCCAAAATAAATGAACTATACTGCATGCTGAAGTAGTCCAGGCCAGCCAGCAGAGGATAGAAAATATGCAGGGTCAGCATAACACTGGTTTCAATTTCAGTTACAAAAACATTAGAGCTCTCATTTAAAACAAGATGAGGAAACTAGGTTCTCTCTCCGCTCTCTAAGAGTGCCAGTCTTGCTCTCCCCAGAACATTGATAAAATCCACCTCAGATATAGTTTAGCAAAACAATTCAGGGGTAATGCTTTCCTGCTGCTGTTTACACACTAATATTTTTAAAAGCATCTTCAGTCTATTCCTTAGGACTAAGTTTTGTTTATCTCCTACCCTTTTATGCCTAGCTACCTTGCAGCTACTGACTGACAATTTCAGTCTTGCAAGGAAAGTAGGTCTCTGTCCACTTCCAGAGCACCTCAGGCCTCCAGATTAGTCAGTCTTCAAATAACACTCCAAAAGAGACTGCTAGTCAAGCCTAAAGTGTCAAGCCAGCCAGGTGTCCTAAAGCTAAAGAGACAAGTTTAATATCCTTCATAGATGGGAGTCCTGGAAAGCAAGTCTTCCCCAGCTCTAACTGCGTTTTGAGAGTTTTATTAGTTGTCCATGTTGTGGAGACCAACTTCCCATCACCTATATATTAAGAATCATGTTTGAGCAGACTATATGCCAGTAAGAGCCAAATAAAGGTCAGAAGCAGCTCCTAAGCCAAACCAAATCATTACCCAAGGAAAGCCTTGTGTCCTGATGCTTGCCAGAGTCATTTGCTAAGAGCAAGTTTGATGAGAAACCTGGCTGCTTCTCCCAAGTTGTTATAATGCAGTATGCCGGACGCAGTCTAAATGACTTTACAGCATTTGTCAGAATACCAGCACTAAGGGGCTTTAGTTAAGCTACTGTGTGCCAGTTTCCCTAAGATGGCAGTTCACAGCACACAAACCACTCAGTGACTCAGACACTGCAGTGCTCTGAATCCATTGCTGAGATGCCTGAAGTTCAGCTTTTAACTTGAGGTAAATTCAGTCTCCGGCAACTCTATCAGAGGTCTAGATTTAATAGTATGAACTCAGCTCTTTTTTACGCAGAGTATCTTATTCCACTTGGAGGAGTGAACTGTGATGCAGAAGCATGACAGAATAACCAGTTTATTCAAGACAGCAATAACTATTCAGTGTTAGGATTTAAGAGACCCTCACAGTCCCAGCTGGAGGATATAATATCCTTTACCAGTGGAAGTTTTGGGCGGTTACTCCGAGAAGGGCTGTGACCCAAATGCAAGATGTGTGGGTAACTGATAAGCTGCTGACCGTAAAACGGTCACCTGACGAGCAGCAGCTTACCAAAAGCATGTAAAGTCTTTAGTTCACAGCACAGAGCTCCACAGAGTCTGCTTCCAGGCTTGGTTCCTGGGCTGACCAGGATCTCCCATCTGGAAGGTGACTCTTGAACTGAAACACCAGCTATCTGTCAAGCTACACACATTGTGTCACTCATCCTGACAGCAGGCATTCTGCTTCAACTTTCTGGGAACTGGATTTGCTAGAATCATTTGTACTTGCTGCTTCTGTATGGCAATTTAAATATACAGCCACGCTAGAAAGTTTATTGGGCTCGTTAAAGCAGTTATTAGGCAGGAGTAATGCTCTGCTTAGGAAAAGTATTGTTTCAAACACTCATATCAGTTTAGCAGTGGTATATTAAGCCAAGTGACAATCATTGCACTCTGTAGTCCCCGAGTTAACCACACTGTTGAATGGAAGCTGTTTAGTAAGGCTGACAATGTGCTGCAAGTTGAAGGACCAGGAGCTCTTACAGAATAGTTATCAACTCAGTTAAGCCTTCTCTAATGGAAACAACTGCGCACAAGGCTATGCCATTGTCAGCATAGTTTTGATGAATCTTATGCCTATAGCTGGAATAGGTCACAGCCTGGGATCTTGCAAGTATTACAGGTAAAGGTCATGGGAGTGACCCTTGTAAAACTAAAATGCCGCACACACAGTTCTTCATGTTACCAGTTACTGTGCAAGCTGCTAAAGCTTCCCCCTCCATCACATGACAGCCTCATCACTTCCACCAGCTCTCCTGGCAGATGAACTGGAAAGCCCCATTTCAACTCAAGTAGCTTTGCCTCTGTTCAGCATGCTTTTACACTAACCACCACATTACAGTCAGTTTGAAGTGCAAGTGAAACTTGTTTTCATCTCAATCATGTGCAGTGTTGCTCAACACACACTGCTTGATCATTTGATGCAAGTATTTTAGGGTGGCTTCATTGTTAGGAGTAACAGCAGAGGTACAGACAGCTAGTTAAGCTCAAAAAGAACTGCCAGCTGCGGCTTCGTGTGATGGGCAATGTGAAAGGATTTCACTGCTTTTGCTTAACACACAAGTAGAGGTGCCCAGATACCATGGGTAAAACTGTCTACCTTCTCTAGGAATTGAAGCTTGAAGTCATGAGGTGTTCAACTAAGAACAACAGCAGTACATCACAGGCAGAGTTTACAGATCAAACTAGACAAGATCAAATGGTACTGTGTAAAGGAACTGTTTATTGTTTAAATTAGTGTCTGCTGAAAGTACAGAAGTGTTACATGCAACTGTATTCACAACTGCAGGCATTCCCTAGCAGCTAGTAGGTCATTTCAGCCATCATCTTCCCACCTAGGCATTTATAAGATGCCTCCTAAAGCTTAAGCATCTTTTCTAAGCTACTCAGTTGGCAACACATTTTGACTTCAAGAAAGTTTTTTGAACATTGCATGCAGTTTTCACTGGTGAAATACTCCACAGGTACCATCCAATGTTAGTATTCTCATAGTTTTTAGGAATGATCCATCTAAAATAAGTTTATACAAGGATAGAGGCAGAGTCCACGCATTCCAGCCTTAGCACACAAGCAGAGCAATATTAAATTACCAAGACCTAGCTTTCTAGCTGTCCATGAATCCAGGATTGGAGTGAGTTTAAAGGTAATTAACCTCTGAGGTCACAGCCTTCTGAGATGGGTCCAAATTCAGCCTGCTTTCTCTAAGCTCCTCAGAGCCTGTATTTCCGGATGGCAGAATAAAGGCAGTTGCTTCAGAAAGCTCCTCAAATAGGCTACACATTTGCTTCAGTTTGAAAAATTTATGTCACATGTACTGAGATATACAAGCACATATATTGTTTCAGTCAGAGTTACACCATGGTTTGTTGGAAGCCACGTAAATATTCCACTTGTGTTGCCCCACTGAAAAGGCACATGAACAAAGTTGCACTTCATAAATTTTGTTGTGACACAACACAGGAGCAGCAAGTTCACTAGCTGTGTCAGTCTTCCAACCACCTTACCACTAATGAAGGACACCTCCAGCAGAAGACATCCTCCCCTGTCAGCTTAAGGCAGTACAAGTATATTTAAAACAGACTGAATTGCTAAGACATTTCAGCTTTGAGGGAGAGAACTGCTTTCAATTGCAAGCAGTCCCCATAGCATCCAAACAAGATCATGTCAGCAGATACTGCTCATTCCTTTCTCAATGACAAACTCCCAGAGAGCAGCAGGTTCCCACAGGAGTTAACATGCATTACGCAAGAGGGTTATCTATAAAACCATACGTTTTCAATTTTACTGAAGATGCCTCAGTCACACATAACTGAGTGTTAAGAACTGCTATCATTTACTTGCTCAGAGAGGCATGAGCCAACCCATGTAAACTGGCCTCTGATATTACAAATAGCTAACTAAAATAGAAGTTGTTCCACTGATCCCATCCATTACATCATGGAAATTGTTATTTTGTCATGAAAACTCCCTTAAATACCCAATTTAATCTCATTAATACAGGAATAAAGCTCTCGCTTCCAAGATAGCAGCTGCCACTACCTTTACAGACACAGGAACTCATAGGTGTTTTTGGATGCCTCAGACTACTGGATGCAGTTTTAGGAGCTTAAGGTAGTGTCAGCTTTTCAAACTTACAGTAAAAAGTACTTCTGGAAGCATTTATAGCCAGACCATCAACTAAATACCTTAATCTCTTATCTGAAGCCCTTTTCCTTATTTAGGAAGGGAAAAAATTAGGCCTGTTGAACATTTCATCAATCCAGTATAATCATTAAACAAACCAAGCGAGGCAGACCTTATCTTTTGCAATACTGGTGTGGGGGAAGAAGGCACACACAAGCTATGTCAGCATAATCACATCAGCAACCACTTCTGCCAGATATTTACAAAAAAGCCTGACTTCTAGAGGGAAACAAAGTATTCACCAGCTCGCTCTTTCTTTGAGCTCAAGTGCCTGCTCAAGCCATATTTCATTAAATATTTTAGTAGCACTGTCTGATCAAGGCAGTGGAACATGACAGATCATACTGGAGCAGTTTTTAGAGGACAGTAAGGATACATGCTGTAACAGTGCAATTTCTTCTCACGAATCCTCATAACATTGCAGTTATCATCTGTGCACTGCACTTACAGTGCTGCCTATACTTGTAGGTCCACTCCTTGTAACATCTCTCCTTTCCTGAAGGAGAAATCACCTCCTCTGTCCAACATTCAACATCCTGCAATATCTTTCCTATCCTTTCCCATTTGTAATTCACTGTATTAGCCAAGCTCTAGCAACATTGATTCACTCACTGTACCCAGTGCCAAGTCAGAGAATTGGCTAGATCTTTTCCTCCCCTCCTTTTTTCCTCTATAGAGAATACTGGAGGCCAGTCACTACAACAGAAACTGCCCCACAGGGAGAGTATTTTTCAAGGTCAAACACAGTTTCTGCACCTGCTAAAGGTGCTAAATTAGGGCATCTTAGAGTTGCAAATGACTGATAACATGATCTTAAGGAAAACTGCAGCTTTCATGGGAGATTTAAGAGTTAAGTACTAAGTAATGTCTTCCCCCAGTACTCTCCCACCATCATATCAGACTAGGTGAGGTGAGACTCAACTGTTTCACGGTAAAGCATCAAGATCAGGTTACAGATTAAGTGTGGAATTATTCAAATGACAGACTAGTGAAGTTTAATAGTCTGAAAAGCTACACTATTCCCATCTTTGGTCCCTTTGTCAAGTCCTTTTCCAGCATACTCACCACCCAACATAATCCCAAAGAGGCACTTGGCCACCTCTTTTTATCTGATCTTCACCTCATTAGGACTCACTAACCCAGACACCCCAATCAAGCCTCTCCAACCCCCACCTTACTCATCCTATCATTCATTCCTCCTCATCCCTTCCCAACCACTGCAACCCCACATCTCCTTTGGCCCAATCCCTTACCACAGAGCTCAACTCTTTCCAATTTCCACCTCCCTCACCTCACTCTCTCTCCTCATTTCTCATCCCCCTCGCCCCAAACCCTTCCTCACCT
>NW_009213059.1:689-899 GCF_000690835.1 Fulmarus glacialis | reverse complement strand
GGGCAAGAGGGGAGTGACAACCAGCGTGTGCCCCAGACAGGGGGTTCGACATTGTGGGGGGCTTTGTGTTGCCATTCGAGGAGATCCAGGGGGGAGGTCTGAGCTGGTGTTAATGCCATAGTGGGGGGGGAGCTGCTAATGCCCCCTGTGAGCTGCATGACATCCCCCATGTCCCCCCCAGGCTGCTGAATGAGAGCGAGAAGCGTCCCT
>NW_009213059.1:0-280 GCF_000690835.1 Fulmarus glacialis | reverse complement strand
ACGCCCCCCCGGTGTCGGCCGGCCCTTTCGGCCGCTTCCACCCCCTCTGCCCGTGAGAAACGTGAATCCATACTTTTTTAAAAAATTAACAAAGATGGCCCCTCTCTCACGGCTCATGTCTGAAGGCTCGGTTATTTCACCCGGCGCGATAGATCGGTGCTGATAGGGCTCACATCTGTGTTCCTCGCACCTGGAGGTGTTTGTGTTACCCTACGCAACTGCTTTCAGAAGCAACGCGCTGTTACCTGGCCGTCCCACGGACCGCGGGTTAACTATTAAC
>NW_009213058.1:43338-43732 GCF_000690835.1 Fulmarus glacialis | reverse complement strand
TTTCAGATAATAAATCCTCTCATAGGGGGATGTGGTTTCTAAAGAGTTAATTGCTGCATGCTATTTTACTCATGAGCCAACTGAATCAGATAATTTGCTGTTTCCTGAGTAATGTCAAGGAGTGTACAGAAAGATCTTTTGTTCCAATGAAGATGTTAAAGAGGGTTTGAAGATTCCTTTCTATGCAAATTCTTTACACGAAAGTTTTACAATACGTACCCTACAAAATTTAGAAATGCTGCTATTTACACATCAATACCTATAATTAGTCAGTAATTGTTGAGATCTAGTACTCTCTTTAGCATGTTTATTAGAACGATTCCAGATATCCCTGAAGACAGATTCAGAAAAGTGTGTAAACCCTTTAGTTTTATAGTTGCTGCCAGTTTTTCAT
>NW_009213058.1:0-43307 GCF_000690835.1 Fulmarus glacialis | reverse complement strand
AAAGAGTTGAGATTTTCCTAAGCGCTGAAGTGCCGAGGTTCTTGCCCCTGAAGTTCAAGAGCTATCAGCTACTGATAGTAGTCACCAACTTGTTTCTGTAGCCTGATCTGTCCTTCATTAGCGGACATCTCCCTCTTCCCAACAATGTAGCTCCCTCATTTCACAATACAAAGCAGAATTGTGCTGCTTGTAGGCACCTTTTTGTTTCCACCTTCTTGACGGGTAAGTGCTATCTGTTTTGTTATTGGAGTCTAACAGCCAAAATTCTCATGTGTGGAAACACCTACGTGAGAGAGAATGAGCATGAATGATTGTAAAGGATGAAGGACAAGGAACAGACAGCTCTGAAACACTCATTATGGAGCTCACAGGAAACTTGCTTGCAGTCTGCCCGTGTTACTTGCTTCTCACTGTACAAAACATGCACTAAACACTAAGAGTGCAGAGCTCAGGTCTTCATATCCCAAGGCTTTTCCACAGTTCAGAGCCTAAGATGCTCTACAGATTAGCACTGAACTGTGCACTAAGTCACCAGACCCTGTGTACCTCATCTCAGCAGTGAGGATTTGAAGAAAAAAAGAATCAGAGGGGCTAATTAGCTGGGTCACCAAGTGGTCAGGCTTGGCAGGACTGAAGGGAGGAGAAGCACTCTGTAACTGTGAGTAGGATAGAAGAAGAGAGGTGCTTGTCCAGACCAAATCTCTCCTAAGCCTTTAAAGTTTTCTGTCTCTAATTAAAATCAAGTGTAGATTATGTGAGCATTTCAGCTTATGTCTTCCATGTCTCTCTCTATTACTCTTTCTCAAATCTTAATGCTTCTGGCTCCAATAGCCAAAACCTCTCAATTATTGTCACACTCTGAGTAGCTAGGGAAAAAGATAGTTTAAGTGAATGGCAGTGATTATTAGATGCAGGAAAAATATGCCAAAAGTCATTCTCTCTTTCCTAACTAGATGTAATTTAAATTTTAAAAGAAGGTATTGAAATTACTGCTCTTGGAAGGGAATCCAAAACTATAATGGTTGTTCTTTTTCTAAGGGAAGTCACATTTCTCCTTGGGGCTAATACCATAAGGTCCTTTGTTTGTACTGAAAACAGCATAGTGCTAAGTAAAGAACAGAGATCTAAGTTCTTAGAGATATATACTTAACTATATAACTTTATAGTTTACTGTATACCGTTTATGGTGTTGGCTTCCTTCTGTGCATCCCTACCCACTAGACTGTGGAAACAGAGAGTTTCTGTATTGCCATCAGTCAGTGACAGTATTCTGACATTTGTGCAAGGGAAAGTAGATATCCAAACCCAAATCTGTTTCCACTGCAAATGAAATAAACTGTGATGATACGTAAAAACTTAGGTTTGCAAGTCTGGAACTTGCAGGCTTTTCCAGAGTTTCCTAAAAGTGTGTAAAGTTAACCTTCAAAGTCTTTGTATGACTGGCGTCCCTCTAGTCTCTTCTGAAATCCAGTGTCTACATTCATCTGTCTTTTTACTCTGTCTTAGACTTACTGATGTGGGTAGAAATCACCTCCCTAACTTCTCCCTCTTCTAAGATATATACTGGACATAATAGCCATTATTCCTCTGCTTGACATTCCAGGTTAAAAATACCAAATGCACTCAACTCGCTCTGCCCTCTAGTTTCAGTCAATTTCTGGGGAGGACATTGATTTGATTAATTACCCGTTTGCAGCAGAAATGTACTGGAAGTTGCTCGGGTGACCGCTAGATCATCTAATGGCTGATACGTGGGAACTCTCCATCACAAGCAGAGCTTTGGCCTGTGCCAGTCTCAGGGTCCATAGTGTCAGAAGGGGGAAACCGTTAATATCTTGTATCCATCACATTTACTTTAAACCCAGTGCACTTTCTCCTAGGTGGTGCATCCAAACATTTCTTAATTCTTAGTGTTTCAACCTCTTCTGTCTGAGTCATGGTATCTGCCACTATATAATGATGACCAGAAAGCCGTCTGTGCTCTGGGAGTGTTGTGCTATGGAAGAGCTGGATAATATTGTCACAGGGGATCCAGAAGGAGCCTCAACAGTGCCCATGGATTAATGACTCATTGTCATTAAGGCCATCCAGGCTTGTCTAACACAGCCCTCCTTCATTCAGCTTAAATTTCTGTTAAACATTGATTAAGCCCGCAAAGATAAGAACTTTGCTGTTATGTGGGGTGGTTGCAGTCTCTGCACTTTACCACTAAAGCTATGGCAAGCAAGGGAAGGCCATGCTGCTAATTCTAAGTATGTACATTCTTTAGCTCTCTCCCCCTCACCAAGCCTTAAGCTTGTTGCCTAAAAATGCCCTTTACAAGAAAAAATCTATAGTGCTGCAGATCAGCAAATCACCTGGCTGATTTGCTGGTGACCTGCCTGTAAGGACTGCATTACTCAAGTATTCACTTGTCCTTTGAACATGAAAAGACAGACAGGTGGAGCCTGGGGTATTACTTGGTACAAAGCAAACATTTAAAAAGCACAAAGTTCCCAGTCCTTATTGGTAATGGAAAGTACTATTTTCAAAAGTGCCATTTGACATTTAGAAGATTAACTGGTATTGACTTCCTGTGTGAGTTGGGCTTCTGAGTATCTGAGTCACTTTTGGAAACCTGAGTTAGCCATCTGTTTCACTTAGGCTTTGCAGTGCCAAGTGAAGCAATGCATAAATACTTTGATGACTATAGTTTGTAGTACCTAAATTTAAAAAAGCAGTTATTTCAACAGTTTGACACCTATTGGAATTTTCAGAAGCTCTGAGGCCTCGAATTCCCACTGCCTGGGAGAAAGCAGATGTGTTTGAAAGCAACTGGAGTTTGAAAGGAACGTGTGCTTTTGAAAACCCCAGAGCTACCCCATCACTTTTGAAAGTGGAACTAAGGTACTTCCAGAAATTTCACCTGCCATCCCAACCAGACGTCTGATAACAGAACCTGAAAACAAAGAGTATTTCTTAAAATGGGGTAGAAAAGTGAGATGTGAAATGGTAGCATATATAATAGGAACCTCCTGTTGCAAATTTGTCTATAGATTCTGAGAATGTTCATGGAGGACACAGTTAAGGCTGAAAACATGGGTATTTAGGGCACTAGGGAAGCTGTTTCTGTTATCGGTTCAAATTGAACGTGAGCGGGAAAGGCAGATACGGCTGTAGTCCAGCATAGAGAGAGTACGCCAGCTTTTGAGCAGTGCTCTGGCATGGGAGGGGTAGCAAGAATGATTTGGTAAGAACTTGGCATTAAGAAAAGAGCTCTATTTTGAGCTTGACAACAGAGAAGACAGAAGACTTGAGATTGAGGAGTAGAGGACATAAAAGAATAGGTGGTTTAGAAGTCTAGCTTAGGACAAGTGATAATAACATCCGTGAGATGCAGGAGAGTCAGGGGGCTATGTGGGTCAAGCAGGGGAAGTGCAAAGAAATAACTGTGCCATTAGAATGGAGAAAGTAAGAGAGGAGCTGCAGCGACCTGCTCCGGGCTGCCCCATGGGGCCGCAGGGGGAAGCAGGGCTGTGCTGAACACGCTCTGGGAGCAGTGGATCACTCCTGTGCTGACTGCCCAGAGTGCCCTGGCTGGTGTCCACACTGTCTGAGGCAGGAGGGGGAACAGCAAGCGGGGAGGCAGCTGAAAATAGCAACATTAATGTGAAATCGATAGTCATGTTTGTTCTTGTTCCTTCCTAACGTAAGCAGGTGACAATCCTCATTCCCATCTTTCATTCTCTGCTATGTGACTTAGCAATAATAAACTCTTCCTTTAAGCTCAATAAGGATGTTCATAGAAACTTTTTATTGCACCTCCTTTGTTTTAACTGGAGTTCAACAGTTCCTCACTGCCACATTGTGAAACTGGGCCAAATAAACAGCAGAGTAGTCCATCCATCACTGCTTTAATTTTGTGCCTTGAAGGAAATGACTAGTCTAGGGAAACAGCACACAATGCAGTTTGAACAGCCATCTCCAGGCCATTTAACATCAGGGGAGGCTCATAATGAGAGCTCTCGGTGCCCTGGCCCATCTTCATAATGTTTCAGTACCCAATTCTATTTGGACCGTCTCCATAACTTCCCAGGATTATGTCACCTTCCTTCAATTTGAATTTGAGGCTGCTGAAAAGCGGCTGTTTTGACAGCTTTGGAGACTGTAGAAAGTTTGTTGATCAAAGACATAAGGAACAGCAGCAACTTCTTACTGGTCCTCCCCTGTGATATTCCTTGACGGGAAGGACAATAAAATCTAGAAGTCCATATAATTTTGAGCATTACATTTTTTTTCATACTTGCTTGATGGAAACAGTTCTATTTTGATGCCATTGCATTTTTTGATGACAAAAATGCAGTTGGCAAATTGCAGCCAGTGCTCACTCTTACTCCTGAATCCAGATGACATGGATACAAATTGCCAAGGTTTATTACAGTAACATGCCAGTGGAAGCCAGACAGAATGATAGTCTGAGTCTACCTCTGGTTCATTTTACTGCATACAGATTGTAGCAGTTTTTCCTGTTAACATTTGCCACACCAGTCAGCTTGACCATATACAAAGTCTTCAATAGGTATGATTGAGAGAGAATTTAAAATCCATATGGATATGACTGTGGATAGAAATCTTTTTGTAGGAGGCTGTGAGGGCTTGACTGAGTGTGTTGCCATTTCTCTTTCTTAAGAAATATTTCCCACTTTCGGAATTTAAAACCTTTCAAGCTACTAGTTTTTGTTTAAAGATGGTACTGCATGTTTTTTTTTTAATCCATTATAATTCACTGTATATTGAGTGTTGTTAAGGAATTTAGAACAATGGAAAGTGTTCAAGTTTATTCCTGCAGCTGGATCAGGAGTATATAAAAGCCTTCGTTTTGTGATTTCTTAGCTTTAACATGAATTAAACATTCATTGCACTTTCTGGATAAGATGGAACTGGACTGGTTAACATGATAGTAGATGCAAATAATTTTTAAAATATTTGATTCCCACT
Source organism: Fulmarus glacialis (assembly GCF_000690835.1). Lineage (NCBI taxonomy): Eukaryota > Metazoa > Chordata > Aves > Procellariiformes > Procellariidae > Fulmarus > Fulmarus glacialis. Next base: position 38,330 of record NW_009213058.1, on the reverse strand, counting down.
ATATAACCTCACTGATTTCCTTTATAACAATGTCAGAGTACTCAAAGCCTCACTCACATAGTAGGCAGAGCTCTACAAAATCCTCGGTACTCAATTTAACTGTGCACTTATTGTTTGTGTCCCCATTTCTCCGATGGACTCCTGTATCACCTTGGGCAAGTCACTTCATTTTTATGTTCCCCAGCTTGCATATCATAAAATAAGCTAATAGTACTTTACTCTCAAGAGCTGTGCATAAAATATTCTGCCTGAAAGCAGTAAGAGAAAGATATTAGTATTGCTATTGTTGATGTTATGTTTTTATTTAAACAACATGTTCTTATGGTCTTATGCATCATATGAGTAGACCCACTGAAGGCAGCAGTACTGTTTACACATTGAAAGTGGTTTGCTGGACAATGGCCAGAAAATAGGGATGAACCTATAACTAGTGGACATTCCCCAAGGCATTTAGCAGCAGTAATTATGGTTCAGAACCATGTTAGGAGGATGGATAGATATATAAATAATTGTCATGAGGATTTAAAGTCATTCAGGAGGCATAGTCTACTTTGCATGTAAACAAAATGTAGGTCTTGAGGGAGTCTGTGTCTCAGCTAAATCTGCTCATGTATAAATCCTCTTTTTTAGGCTTTATATTTTGTAATCATTGTAATTTAAATTCAGCTACAGTCCACAGGATTTGCACATTTTACTACCATTAAGGAGGTCAATAGGAGCTGTGCATCCCACTCGCTGTAGCTGCCCTTCAATAATTAACTCCTTCCCATCTCCTAAATCTGGAGTCAGGCACAGCAACAGCACTTGAGACAGCCTTTGAGAGCATTCAGCCTGGGAATATGCATGTGAGGGACAATTCAGCCATGTTGTATTTGTCTTCTTACTTCTGTCTTTCTCTCTTTCCTGAGATACTAAGCTGCTGACTTTGTTGTTGCTGCAATTATTAGAACGCTGGCCCATCCCCTGTTGACTTCTGCACCAGGGGATCAGACTGCCAGGCAGCACGTTCCCTGAACCCATTGATTTCCTTCTGATGTTTGTTTGGCATCCTTCCCTTCCTGCACATTGCCTAGTATTAACCAACTGCGTGTGTTCTCCTAGCTAAACAAATTCTTCAGACCAAATTCATCACTGAAAGAAACTGATACTGGGAGATGCATCCCCAGATGATACAGCTTTCCACCAGAAAAATATCCTGTCCTGCTATTATCTGGTTTTGTAGTTCCTTCAAGTGTTTTCATTTTATGTTGAGAAAGTTGTGATTGTTTTATAGTAAACAACTTTCCAGGAATGACAAATGTTGCTTTGCCCATTGAAAAGAGGAGACAGATGTTCTATAGAGTAGGAGAGAGGAAAATACCTAGGCTTTTACCAATCAGCCATGTTTGAATTTTTTTCCTGTAGTTGAAAGTGTAGAATTGAAACCTGCAGGAGAAGGAGCGTTGAACATTACTTCACTTCAATCATCCCTGCGAAGTATTATGATTGCAAGAAAGGGATCCTTAATATCCCTGTTACACGTGGAACATTTTATTAACTCAGAGAGGCACTTGGGGTTGGCTTTTTTTTTTCCTGGAGGAAATAGTAAAATTTGACAGGTAATTTTGTAAATGAAGACAGTAAACAGCTGTTGAAAAAAAAAGATGATAATGTCTGAGTGGTTTTGTTGTTTCTATGAAAACTTAGTTACACTAATTTTAGATTAATTTTTCATTGTCTTCTGTTAAATGAGAATTGCTTACACGACTGCTTCAAATGGAACCTTGATTGCTTTCCATCTACTGCCAAAACCATAAAAGACCAAAAAAATCAAATGCATAAAAACATTTATGAGCAGTGATACAATAAATTTGTGCTATAGTGCATTTTAATTTGATAAATTAAAGTTTTGCTATGCAGCAGTTTGTGTTCATGTGTGAGAGAGGCATATACATTAGCCATTTAAATTCAATACTGTGTTAAACAGCAGTAAAAGCAATTCTGGCTGCTATTGGGAGCTTTTGGTGTGGTATTATGAAATTCCCCAAAAGTCTGAGATGCAATGTGGGAGAAATGAAATGAAATTAAATGTACTTATGGAAAAGGAAGTGCAAGGGTAGTCTTGCAGCAAAGCCACCAAACAGTGATTTAGAAGATAGAGCTTCAGTTCACACTTCAGCTCATCACCCACAGATTTCCTGAGTTACCTTTGTAAGTGCTACTTGGGAGTGTGGAAGGAAGGGGTGGCCCTTGCAGTCCAGGCTCTGAAATGGGGGCTAGGTCCAGTTTCTAGCTGCTGCAGATATTTGGTGTGATCTGGAACAAGTCACTCTGTTTTCTCTGGGCCTGATTTTTCCATTTATAAATGGAACTAATAAACATCCTTTCACTCTTTTTCTGTTTTTTTTTGTCTGTGTGGTTCACAAGGTCTCCTGGTATGTGAAGCCATCTTCTAGTATGTAATATACCACTTAGCACAATGGTGCACCAGCATTCAGTGGAATACTGTAAAAAGAAAGAAAGGAGAATAGTTACAAAGAGTCTAAGCCATAATTCAGTCCTGCTTTGAAGTATGTTAGAGGCATTTAAAGCTTCTGCTGACTCTCTGCATATGGATGATTTCACCCAAGATGGATATTTCTTTGAGTCTGAGAAAGTGCTTAGGTTCTATTGTTTGCGAGTTCACAGAACGATCAGGCAAGTGTGAATGAAGGTCATTTGTTTTGTTTGTTAGATCATACACTTAAAAACACTTGAGTCCTGTTATGACCTTTTACGGAATTTTGTTTTGGCATAAATGTCAGGAAATGCAGCCGGGAATGAAAATATTGATAAATATATTGCCAGGATTTAAACTGTAACTTAGGCTTGCTGAAGAACAGATATTTAGGCAGCCTTAATCATTTTTGAAACATTTCTTATCACCCAGTCCTTCATATAAATGGTTCTGAAAATGTTTCTAATACACATCGTTCTCCCTTTGCAGGGCTTCGCACCATGAAAAGCATTGTTCAGGAAGGGAAATCACTGCCTCTTTAACAAATTGATATTTCAAAGTTCACTGCAGAGTCATTTTTTTATAGCTTCTTCACCCAAAAAAGTTCAACTCAGATGTGCCAATACATTTTTAAGGAGCTCCTGTTTTTCTTCTATTGAGCCAATTCTCTTGACAGGCTTAATAGAAGGACAGGCAAGACAAATGACTGGTGTGAGATCATACAGTTAGTCCATGACCCCAGAAAGGGCTTTGACACAGACTCTTAACACTAGACCACGTGGTACTTCCGTAAGCCAACAGCATCCACTAACGGAGATGCCTGCCACTTAACCCAGGGCCAGTTACCAGAGCTTTGAAGTAGGGAGAGAGAAAGGGGCAGCAAGTGAGCAAGGAGAGTTTATCTGTAAACAGAAGATCTGATCTGAATCCCCTTTGGCAATGTTCCCCTGTGTGGAAAGGGCTCAGGTTGTGTGGTTAATATCATAGGAGGTTGATGGTAGATCTTGGCTAGCTAAGGATCACGTAAATCTAATGTGTAGTTTGAGAACTGAGAACGGGGAAGGGAAGTAGGTATAATTTAAGCTTGACAAATTCAGCCTGTTCAACACGTTTTCTTGCGTCTCTATTACTTCCTACTGTATATATATGTATACACACACATACACACAGCATTTCATTCACAAGTTCGATGTTCGCAGTTCTTTGGCTTGTTACAGATGTTTTTGTGCTTGCCAGTAAATCACATCAATAATTCCAGAAGCCTTTTTTTATCTACTGGTATAGGTAGAACATGGAAGTAGTGTACGATAATTTAATACAGCCAGCTAAGATGTTCTCTGTTTTTTCTCTTCCCTTCCTCTGTCCACTTCACCAAGACATTTTCGTTCTGTGAACCAGATCATCAGCAAGAGGAATCGAGTAAAAATCCACTAATGTCAGGAAATAATGTCAATTTACAGTACGTGACATCTACTGAGGATGAATAGACAATCTCCGATAGCCTAGAGCACCTCTTACTTCCCAATATTGCCTTAGACACAATTTTGTCTTTATGTTTGAATATTTGGAGCTCAGGATTCTTGTAAATCCCTTTTTCTATATTCAAAATGCTCCATCTGCTTTGGGAAACCCTTTAAATGAGTCATAAAGGCCAAGTTTCTTTATAGAAAGAACTGGATAGCACAGACATCCTATCTGCAAAAATAAAAGCTAACGTCCTAGTGAAATGTAATTCTTGAAAGAGTTGGCAATGCTGCTGAAAATTATTAAGAAAATATTTGTCCTTTTTCAAAAATCTTTTAGATTGAATGTCATGTAGATATGAGCATGTTTAGAATGTATAACAGACTCTGAAGACCATCCCATCCAGAATACATTAACCTCTTTCTTTCTGGTACAAATTGTGTATTCTGCAGTCAGCAACTGTAGGATATTTGCAGCGATTTATAACCTGTATTTGACAGTTCTGTGTTTACCATGTTGGCTTAGCACTGCTCCCTCAGCAGAGCAGCAGAGTTGAACACCCCTGGAAATTCAACTCAATGTCAGATTGCTCTACAGAGCTTTTATCTCTGCATTAGCCAGAATTTAAAATCTGTGGAAGTTTTTGTTCAGGGATTTTAGCATTAATTCCATTGAACCAACCTGCGTTTCTGTTGTGATATTCGAGGTACCATATTGATCAGGGTATTTCAGGTAACCTGAATGATTCAGGTCACTTCAGCTACAACTGTTTTCTTATTGTGACCAAAATAGTTTGGGCACAAACATGCTTACTTTCCACAGCCAAGCATGGACAGTCAGCCAGCCATGTGCATTCCTGAAATCTCTGTCTGTTGAAATAATCCCCAAGCAAAGAAAGGGTTACTGTTTGTTGTCCAGTCCTTTGCAGCCTGATGTTTAATACTCTGCCAAGTGATGCTAAAGCATAGGTCTTGTCCCAGGTGGAGGTAATGCCAAAGGTGCAGAACAGAGGAGAATCAGACTGTGACCCCAATTCATTGAATTAGGGGGAGGAGAGGGGCAGCAGAAGGAAAACCCATCTCATATGCAGTGCAGCCAGGTCATCTCTGGGAGCAGAGCATTACAGTTGGTGGAATATTCAATAGCAGCCTATAAGCAGCTCTTTGTGAGTGGAAAAGGTCATCTCTTGGTTTGCCTTGGGCATCAGAAAATACTTTGAAATTGCCCTGGCTTCTGTAAGCTGACAGTGCTGCTGGAGAGAGTGCCTGCAGGCACAAGAGAGGTGACAGTGGAACAGTGGCCCCACTCCCATCAAAATCAAAAGCAGAACACCCATTGGCTTGAGTGAAAGTAAGGTCAGGACCAGTGTCGCGTGTAACATATTTCAGTGTTGTCATCATACTGATTTTTCAGACACAGGAGAATGGTTAGCAGTATTCACTGTACAGCTTCAAGAGTTTTGAGAGATGTTGACACAAGTTTTAATAGATGGATCATTTCCTGCACACTATGGTTTCTGTATTTAAAGAAAAAGTGCCGCATGCCGAGGGGAATAATAATGTGTCCATGATTCACTCCTTTTATAATCTTGTTCTGAAGGGGATGCATCTGACAGATTGCTACCCCAGGAAAATCAAACTAGATTAAGGATCTGTAGCTGGGAAGAGGCTGGAAGGGGCAAACTCCTTTATGTTTGTGCTGTTAATTTCCAGGACCACCCGGTCTAGTTGGCTGTCATCCTTCCCACTTCTTAACCTTTTTTTCATATTGCTTCTGCAAGCCTCCTTTATCAAATAAGAATCCATGACAGTGTTCTTGGATTTTCTCTGCGTACAGCTATGCGTACATTTTCCCATTGGCAGTTCAGATGAGAGTATAGCACAGCTTGGGCTGACAGACGTCTAATGGTTCTCTTTAAGAATTGTCTCTTATCTGACATTCACACAGCTGCGGAGTCTGTTCTGCTGGTGTTCTCATACAGAAGCAATTAACAAGTGTAAGAAGATTTCTTAACATACCGACAAAGGTGTAAATGCAATTGAATTACCCCAGTTGAACAGCATGCCAACATGAACTACTGGGGCTCAGCTGAGCAGTGGTACTTGGCAATGCACAGTAACATGGCTGTTTGCACTCCTAAGGACAGATCCTCTGACTTGGGGTTAAGGAAGGAATTGCTAATGACATCTGTAATTTTTAAAGTCTCTGCTGGCATCAAGCGTTTGCTTTCTGCAAAAGTAGTTGAGGCAGCGTTACAGGGGGGCAAACTGAGTCAAGGGATCGCTGATAGACGAATTGATAGGATTTGAGATCTAGAGATTTAGTAGAAAGATCATTAGCAAGTAGTGACTACTGATCCAAATCAAATCTTATTTATAAAGGGAAGGAAACCTTTATGTATGAAACTCACACCAATTCAGACCATCTGTAGTGGAAAGCGCAGAGTGGGATGTGGGCAGGTCTTTGAAAATAAACTTCACCTTTAGAAACTGGCAAAGAACCTGAGCATGTGGCGCTCTCACCCTGCAAATCTCATCAGGCTTCGTTGCCTCCTGCCAGTACCTTCCAGAAGAGGACTGTAAATCTGATAATGTACACTCTTGTGAGGATTTCCCTGTAGGATTGAATTTTTACCCTTTTCCTGTTCCATTTTCACTTAGAGAGAAGATAACTCTTAATTTTAGTTTTGAAATTAAACTAATTGCACTTACTTATCTACTGGTTAGATTGAAGTAGCAAAAGGAAGCCTATCTGTGATTCAGGAGTGAGTCAGCAGACATTCTCCTTGTCTGCAGTCTGACTCTCCCAGTTCAGCTGTGATACATGGATTTGTGTAGGACAAATTCAGAGAGTGGTGAATTTCACCCCATGTGACTGCAAATCATTAATTTCTACTACTTCTTCCCATGCATCCCAAATAGCTATTTCAGACCTATGCTGCCACCAGCCTGCTGATGACAGATTATGATTTCGTAAGAAATAGTGGTGTCACAGACGCGTTGTCTTAAACTTGTGTGTTCCTCATGAACATGATTACTCCTGCTTCTTTGTGCCTTTTCTCATTTCACTGGGCATTGCACCACCCTAATCCTGCATGCATATGCTATGTGTGCAGATGAGCTTTTGCTATTGGCTTTGCATTTCTTCAGAGTTTTGGAAAGCTGGACTTTTATCAGTCTAATTCCACCTGATCAAGCAAAGTGTCAAAAGTCAGCAAAAAGCAGGAGTGGTGACTAGTATTGTGGAAGGTTTCAATAACAAAGGGAAGGCTTGTTCTTTAGAATCTTTTCTCCTTTTTGACGGTGTCCCCTAAATGTCACTTGTACAATTACACAGAAATCTATTTTGATTCACCTAGCGCAGAAAGGCATAGAAAGAAGGGTATAAAAAGGCAGTAATGATGGCTTGGAAAAAAAATTACAGTAGATTTTTAAATCCTTGCTTTGGGCTCTGAGACAAATGTGTAATTATATGGTGCATAGAAAGGTTCTGTGCTAGACTCTTGTTTATTACTTTCCGCAATAAAAAATTTGCTGCTATTTAAAGAGTATTCTGATGTCATGCAGCCTATTCTGATGTCATGCAGCCTATCATTCCCCCTAGCACTCCTGCACTCTTCCTGGAGGTCAAGTCAAGCTTAAAATTTTTTCCTAGCAAAGGAAAGTCAACTCTATAAAGCATAACATCTCTCAAAAGCCTCATCCAAATCCATTGTGTTTTCTTGGTTTGAATCGGGGCCTGATTTAGTGAATTTGAAACTGAGACTTCCCAACAAATTAGACATAGCTATGTAGGGAAAAAACCAGATTTGGACAGAACCAGAGATGTCAGAGTCATCACTTCAAAGTTGCTCTTGGAGTTTATCTGTAAGTGTGTTGTCAGTCGAGTAGGCACTTGCTTTTCTCACAGGCCATTTAACATTAGGATCGTGTCTCCTTCATTTGTCTTCTTGAAATATTGAGGACACATTGCTCTTCATGTGCCTGACAGTCAGACAGGAACGTCTGCGCTCTGCCTGAAAACTGATGTCCGCTATCAGCTCTTAGAAGAAACATTTTAGCTGCAAATACATTCAGTTGTCGTCCAATGAAATCTTTAGAAAGTAGGTGACTTCTCCTAGAAACTTTGATGAACATTTTGCTTAGACAGTTTTTCTACTATAGCAAGTATCTTCTGTATTTTCCTGCTTTTTCATTCTATTAAGCAAAAGTGTCAGATAGGACTGCCAAGAAACAAAGATCCAGGACTTCTTTTCTCCACGCGAACACGCTGAGTCTAGACCTGAAGTCTCCATCCTGCTGGTGACGTCGTCTTCGTTAGTAATAGAGAATGACTTTACCTTTTTTTTTTAACTCCACCCTAACACCAAACTGCTTTTGCCCCACAACTTTTTTGCTCCAAAACAAAGTATTTTTTGTTGTGAAAATTACAGCTTGCTTGAGGAGAGCAGAAAATTAAAAAAATGAAAACTTTTTGGGTAGAAACTCTGATGATTGCAATTGTAACGTTACAATGTTGAAATGGGGGAGAAGTCAATGATAAATACGCGTAGTGTCCTCAATACAGTGGACAAAAGGAGAAAGAAAAATGTAAATATACAGAAGTGAAAGGGTGAACATGCCAGGGAGTTGCTGAATTGCGAAGAAATCCAAACATAGATAGTTGGTGTAATCTCAAATCTACCAGCCTTGACAGTATCCTTTTAAATGACTCCTTAAAAATGTTAATTGCACATCATAGGCACTTCAGCAATGATATTTCTGCCATTGAATGTCATGGGGACATTTTTCCTTATATTATCCTTGAACAGGAGAAGTGAATTACTGGAGTTAGCCACCAAATAACTGTATCATGGAATGTAATGGATCTACCTCCAATATTTATGTTGGTTCTGCTTTTAATAAGCTTCTTTTTAAATTTACAATGAGTGAGAGCTGTGGATGGTGTTAGGAAGGCAGCGTTGTTAAGCTTTGCTTTATGAACTGTAAAATAAACGTTTGTCCATCAGACTTCCAGAACTACAGATGCTGAAAGCCCTGGGGTCCATGATTTTTGTAAATTTGAGTAAGAGCTGGTTTGTAACTGCAGACTGAAGAAGTTGGTCACATTTTTGTCTAATTTCCGCAGGATATTCACTAGCATCAGCTCTCTCCATCGTACATTTTTGTTTTAAACATGTGGAAAGAAGGGGAAGGGAAAAAGAAATGGAAAACAGACAGGGAAGAAGAAGTGAAATGGAAAGTGGAATAAAACATCCCAGCAACCACTGCTGGCATTTTAGGATTTTCCACTGTGAACTCAAAACGGAGATTCTTTGTCTAAGATGGCTCCTGCAGCTTCCTCTCCCTCTTTACCCCTTCAGGGGAAGTAAAAATATATAGAGAAAAAGCTAAAATTTCCTTTTTCGTTGCTGTCTAACCAGTATTGCCTCTGTCTCACTTTAGGAAACTTCCCTCCTTATGATGGGGCGTTTGGATGTTACTCAGTGTCAGATGCGCTGCCTTACTGTTTTCCCCATCTCAGTGGAGTTCTTTGGTTAATGTCAGTATGCACCTTATCCTACGCTTTTCTGGCTTTGGGTTGTGTTTTTTTCCTTTCATATCTTTTGAGGAGAGATTTGGTAAACTGCATGCATAATATCTGTGTGTGTTCCTCCTGGATATCTGAACTTTTTTTTTTTTTTATGGTCACCGTGTAGAGGCCAGCCTGACAATGCCAAAATAGTTAATCGGGGGATGGAAGGCTTAATGTGAGTAACACTTTCAAAACTCCCCCTGTCCTTCACAGTTCTCCATGCACAGCCTTGGTTTTACAGTGCTTGTCACAGTTTTATACTATAAACTCTCAATGCACTGCAGCAAAGCTATGCCAAGAGATGGTAAAATGTTCCTTTGCAAGTTTGATCTTGCAAGATCATACTGCGTAGTTGCAGTTTACAGACATTGTGAAAGAACAAAATATTATTACTCAGCATTGTGATGATAACTTTTGGACATGTGTATTCACAGTGGACCAGTCTTTACAATTATCCAGGACAGTGTCCTAAAGTGTAAGTATTCCTGCAAATAATCATAGACACGAGTTAGACCACTCTACCTGACTCTGCTCTCCTGTCAATTTTCACCTATGTCATTCCCATTTATGTGGAATTTCAGCTGAGCTCAATATTTATCCTGCTGTTACTGCTCAGACTATCTTTTCCTTAGACTACTTTGGGTTTCTGCTTTACCCTAACTGTATTTTGCTTTAGCATGGTAAAGACCATGTGAGCAGCATACAACATTGAAGAGAATTTACAAGAAAAGGGTAGAATTAAAAGAATATATCATATATTCTACAAATACTAATAAGGGGAATAAGATGGTCTGAGACAGAAGACATGACCTGAGATTGGGGAAAAGGAGTATATTCATGCTGCAGACTGCTCCTTAGTGAAGCTTGCAAAAATATTTTGACTTTCTACAAATAAAACTACTTCTCCACCTTCCCCAGGCTAATATTCTCTAGCTCTAGATTGTACACAGTATTATTCAATTCCCTGCAGCTTCTAGTCCGAGGGACTCCACACAACTGAGTTTGCTCTGTGATGAAATTGCAGCTGTTGAGCTTATTTCTCAAAGGATGCAGCTCATTTCAAGATCTTTTACTCTCTATTCAGGCAGCTTCACAGACACCTAGAAAAGCTTTTCAGCTAAATTGGAGGTCTCTTCAGAGAGCTGCCACCAACCAGTTGTTGATCACTGCTTCTGACCTGAAAAATCCCTTTACCTTCTTTGTGCACTTGAACTTGAAAAGCTGCAATCGTGCCCAAATGGAATGTAGGGAAGAGCATGGGGCTCTCACCCACAAGCTTGACTTTTCATTGCGCCGTGAACTTTGTTCATGGCCAGCAAGGTTGAAAAATTATTTTAGTTCACCTTTGGGTTATTTTCTTCAGTGTTTCACCATAATATTATATGGTTAACCTCTTAATTATATTTTTTTTCCCTTTACTATGCCATTAAATGTGTGCTTTCTTTACATCCACTGCCTCTACAAAATGCAGATATTTTATGAACTTTACATGCCTGGTGAATGGTTAACTTTCTAGGTGTTTTTCCAGTAGGCAAGTGCAGCTACCCTGTTGAAAAGGAATTAGGGAACTTTAAGCACAAATATTTTTGGGGTTTCAAGCATAGTCCAAAAGCAGATATGCTAGCAGAGCAGTAAAAAAAAACCACAGTAAAAACTATAGGAACTGGAATCTGAAGACGCCTGACTTGTAAATTAGATGTGCATATCACACATCTGATTTACATATGCAGTTACATATAAATGTGATTTGTCTTGCCACCTGATTCATAATGCAGTTTCATCTTCAGTTTGTTTCAACACAGGTGCAAATGCCTGATACACTTACATCTACATGAGCAATACCTGAAGGGATGTTATGCATAGCAATCAGCAGTTAGGCTGCATCCCTTTCTTTGATCAATGTGTCATTTGAGGGCATAACAGACCACAAGTGTCTGGCACAGTACCATATTAATAACAAATTATTAAAAAAATCAACTGGTCATGTCAACAGCAACTGACACATCTTCACTAGAAGGTGTAGCCTGTTTGGGCCTACTCCAGTAAGCAGACCCTTCTACATCTCTCTGCCATATTTTCAAAATCTCATTGCTATTTGTGGGTACCTTGATTTTTTTATATCCGCCCAGGGAATATCAGTTTTGCACCCGGGAGTGCATGCTCAAGAAATTCGTGGCCTGTCTCTCAAGTCATGCTGCATTGTAGTTTCTGCAAGTAGGTCTTGGTATGAATGACAGACCCAAGTGGGGACTGAAAGAGGAAGCTGAGTCTGTCCAACTCATAAATAGATTTAGTAAATGGAGTACCTTGTTCTGTATCAATTCCAGGGGTACTGTTGCTTATAAATGGAATAAAACACGTGCAAGATATTTGTAATCAGAAAATCCATTATATAGGCTGCTTTTTCAAAGGTGTTCTCCCATCTCTGAGTATGTTTCACTGGCTGCTCCCAAACTACTAAAGTAAGCAATTAAAAGTGAATGATAAAACATGGTTTTATGTATTTGATCTCATCTTGCTGCTTTTAGCAGGCTGAAAGAGCCATATAATCTAATGCTGACAATCGGAATGATTCTGACTTCCTTTCTCCATTTGAAAGCATTGGATTTGGAGTGAATCTCTCTGAAAATCTCTGCTCAGGGTCTCCTTTCCAGTGATGTGCCTTGGAAGATTTTCAGTGCTTAAACATTTGCTGTCTCCAAAAGAGGAAAATTCTGCTTACTTACAGTGATTGTGGAGAGATTCCAGCACTGAATGAATACTAAGTAGAAAATGTCCTTCTTGGAGGCAGGAAGAGATGATGAATCACAGTGGAAGCTTATTTCTTGACCAATCTGCCTATGTATTTTGTTATCTGAAATTATAATGAAGACATTAGCAGACTAATATCTTGCACAAACTGAATGGAAAATGAAATAAAGGTGAGGAGATGATGATAGCCCAGTACTGGGATTTGCACATAGCCTTTATACGATGGCACCAGTCTGAGGCAGAGGGTCACATGCCTGCTTCCTTTGGGAAAAGGGAAAAACCAATCTCATCTACCTTGTGCCTGGATGTGATGTAGTATCAGAGAAGACTAATGAGGCTGGTATCTTGACTGCAGCATTTGTTGGTGATTAGTGACTCTAAAAAAATGCTCTGCATAGAAGGAAGAAATCGGTGAGTTATTGTGATCCCCAATCAGGTCTCCCTTCTTTAGGGACTGTCTTGTCCAGTTTTCTGCCTGTCCAAGAGAGGAGCATTTCTGTTTTTCTAATTAGCAACATGACTTTTGCTGTTCGTTCTAGGATAGCAGTTAACATCACTGAGATTAGCATCTGTGGGCAAGGTTTATACAGAGAAGTCAGATAGGCACCCATACTCTTAATTTTTGTTTGAGACTAGAAGAAAAAATTATCATTCACATTATTCAACTGGGAAATACAAGGCACAGAAAGATCACACCCCAGGCACTCTCTACCTTAGGCCACCCAGACGGCGCATGTTTCATCAGGTAAGAATTTCTCTCGCAAGTGGGAGCTCTCAGCATAATGCAGCAGTTGAACCATGAGTGGTCTTCTGACTCTTTTCTACATGGCATGTGGTTGAATCCAGCTGAGATCCTGGGGCTCAGGACCAACATGATAAAGGTACCGTATTCAGGTGCCTAAAGTAGCAGACAGACACCAGCGGTTTTTTAAAGCTCCATGATGCCTAATTCCTATTGATTTTATTTTAGCTGTAAGGATCTGTATCTTCATGTCTTGCCTGAGGTCATTAAAGGATGCTGTGGAAGAGCTAGGAAGTGAAATGAGATTTCCTGTCTCAGTCCAATACCTTAATCAAAAAGCTATGTTTTATATCACAGTTTATTACAGGAAAGCTAAGAAACCTTATTAACTCATCTAACTCTCATCTGGACTGTATGAAGAAATCAAGTACAGTATTGTATCATCCTTTTGAAGATATACATGTATATTACGTTATGTTGCTCAAGAGTTTGCTAAGTTACACCTCAGATATTTTCCTTTGAAGACCTTCATAATACTTTTAATGTGGTAGTTTTCCATGAAATTATGTCTCCCTATCTGTTAATTGCCAAAATAGATCATCCTTTTCTTTCTCCTCGGCTGGTTTTTATGGTTTAAAGATGAAAGCTAGGCTAATATTGCAAAATAAGAAATTTAAACTGTGTTTTGTCTCCCGTAGTTGGCATTCTTCTTTAATTACCACATCCTTTCCACGGTTTTTCAAAGGGATTACCTTTGTAACAGCTCTTATTAAGGACCTGCTGAAAGAAACTTATATTAAGTATTTGTATTTAATTTGATCAAGTCTTTCAGAAAGGAAGTGGATGGCTTAAGGTCCCAGTGGTGGATATTACTGCATTTAGCTCATAGTTGTCTGATTCAAAGCAACCTGGGTTGCTAATGACCCACCCTTTGTTAGCATTGAGTGCTGACTGTGTAAGTGAATTGATGTGTAAAGACCTGCCCACATAATTTCATAATTTTTAAAGTCATCATCAGTCACACTTTCCAGATCAGGTTCTAATCTCTGTGTTTGGTTAATTTTTCTTAAATTGCTGTGATTCATCCTGATCCTAGGGTGTATCCATTGAAGATAGCCCAGTTATCAAATGTGGTTAGGAAAAGGTGCAGGAGGAGTGAGAAATTGAAAATAGTAGGAATAGAGAGGAACATATGTCCTGTTCACCATTATAGTCTTTTCTAAGATGGGAAGAGGCATTGGTGTGTACATCTAAGTGGGCTGAAGTACAGATTGCTCTGGGGTCCAGTTTGACCATTGGCTTTTGATGAGAGCTTGTCTCTGTACGTGGTAGTAACATACTTCAATACATTAATTTTAGTGAAGAGTAAGATGTGCAATGTAACTGAAGGATAATGGGGTTTGTACTCTTCAATTTTTTATGTCATTTAGTAAGTGCTGATCTTGCATTAAGATGTCACTGTCAAACTAGATAGCATTAAAGAGGAAAAGAGTTGCTAAATTTTCAGCAGGTTGAAGTATTCTTGGATCCCTAGGCACTTTCAGTAAAAATCTGTTGGAATAAAGGATGGCTAAAAAATGTTTTTAATCTAGGCTTTTTAAAATTTCTCTTTTGAGAGCCACTGTAATAAATCGAAATTATTGATTTAGCCCGTAGCAGTCCTAAGATTCACTCATTTAAGAGTCGAAACCGCTCTATTACTGAGAGCAATAACCCAACACTTTGAAATCTCTCATCAGAGACTCCTGGTCCACACATTTAGACAGGCATTCAACAAAGATTTCCATTTGTTTATGGATCTTACATCAGCTGAGATCTCTGCACTGCTTTTCTTAGTAATTATCTGCCTGCCTTCTCCCACTGCACCCTGTGAAAGCCTTTGCAGCACTGGGCCTGTGGTTCACTGTTTCTGGGCTCAGCTGAGCCCTGGCCATGCGTGGCCAGTACAAGCCATTTCAGCACTGACGAGTTTAACATCATCCCACCTTTTACTAGACCTCTGCAGAGAAACAGAATCTATTTTGCATTCTAGCATCTGTGGTATTACCCAGATTATGAGTCTATCCATGGGCTTATGTGTGGGTTGTGTATACATGATACCATGTTTTAAATTCCCTTAAATTAAAGGGAATTAAGTTAAAGAGAGGGTTAAATACAGCTTTTGATACAGCCAGTCCTGGGTATCCATATAAGAACAATTTCCTTCCAAGGGTAAATATTTCTCAGGGCATTGAAGGTTTGAATGATCAATAAATAGTTGCAAAGGAATGCTTAATATCATATTCAAAAATATTCTAAAATCAAGAATCCTGGTTAAATTAACACCAGCTGATATCAAAAGTGTGTGTGTTTTGTCCATATAGTTGGCAAGAGCTGGTGAGTTCCATGGCAGTTTCTCCCTATGTCACTTCTGTTTTGCCTTTTATGCATTTTTTATTATCTTTCCATTAACAGAATATTTCTGTTCCACCTTCTTTTTCTAAAACTGCACTCCTCAGAAGCATTCACACAGCTCTGCAGCACAGTTCCTCCTCTTTCTTCTGGGGTAGTAATTTACTCCTAGCCTATGCCAGTAGTAAATTACTAACCCCATCACTAACTTGCTGGCTCAGCTGCTGTAACCAACAAGTAGCACCTAATCATTGCCCATCTGCTCCTGCAAAGGAGTAACTATGGGTTCAGTGCTCCTCACTTATGCCTGTGTGCTCAGACCCAGAGCCGGAGTGGCTGTTTAGCAGATCAAAGGGAGTCCATTCTAGCCCTGAATGATTAGCATATTTATAAATTAAAATAAATCCAGGGAGTGAACTGTCCCAGGGGAACTCTCAATCCAATCAAATTAGACTCATATATCCACCCCAGAGCAATTCCTTAGAAGCCCTGCCTTCATGAAGCTTCATTTGTAATCACTACGTGCTGTGTACTTTAGAGAAGTTTTATAATTACTTGCTGTTCCGGCTGCTGAGCAGTTCTAAATGTTAGATATTAAGGAATTGCTGTTTCAGTCAGTGAACAAGCTCTGAACATTAAATGTGCTTCATAAGAAGTTTTTTTCTCAGCCATTACACATCTCTGAAGGCATATTTTTTTTCAAGTGGATGCTTTCCCAGCTGTTGATCATCTCTATGTTTCTTCTGTATGAAGAGAGAAGGAGGAAACTGATGATAGTGTGACATTGTATAAAGGCTTTATCGCTGTGGAGGGAGATGGGTGCATTACTCACAAGCGCCACAAAGGCGTTGAAATAATTATGCAGGTCATCCTGAAAAAGTGCCGAAAAAACCTTTATCTTATACCACGCATATTTTTGGACATTTTTGTATCACGTATTTTACAGAAGAAATATTTTAGCAATGTTTTACATAATTCTGTAGAAGAATTTTGGTACCATCTCTCCACTGCTGCAGCTTGATACCTTGGAAAGAAGCAGCCTGTCTTTGTCATGGGTCAAGAAGATACTTGGCTGAAATAGCTCAATGAGAGGTACCAAGTGCTCAGTGAGAATGGAAATCCAAATTAAGCAGGTGTTTTTGAGGCAGTGTTGTAAAAGGTGATAGCAGTGATTTCTTTCACAGAATAGCTCATCGATTATCAAAAATATGCCTCATGTACAGAATGCTGTTGAAATTTAAGATGCATTCACTGAAGACCATTTAAGACTAGAATCAAGTGCTGTGGTTCCCATTTCTATCCATACCAGAATGATGGTCCAGTGGTTAACAAGAGATTTGGAAAAACACAAATCAGTTCCTTACCCTGTCGCAATCTTCCATATGACCTTGAGTGTGTCACATAGACTCTCCTTCAGTCCTCGGGTGCAAAATTGAGATAGCTATGTCTACAGTGGAACGAAGAAGAGATTTAGGAGTGTATGACCCTCAAGCCCCACTGCAACAGATGGTATATAAACAGAGCATGGACAGTAAGTCCCTCATTTTAGTCCTAGAAGATCACACGGTGACAGATGTCAGTGGTGGAAGAGTGATTCTGATAATTCTGCATTTGGGAGGAAGGAAGTCAGTTTATGTCAGACTTGTTTATGGTGGAGTTTAGTGCTTCTTAGAGATACAAGCTGTTGTTTGTGGCTCTGGTGAAGATAATATTGCTGAGAATGCAACTGAGACAATAGAAGTCAAGTGCGGTTTACATTACAGTTGTGCAGTTTGCCATGTAGTTCTCCAAATGTGTACGTGTGTGCATAATAGATGAAAAAATGTTGAAATTTTCTTTGACTGCGATAATCAAAGTCATTGAGCATCATGGACTTAAAATATAAAATCCAAAAGATGTATTCAAGTCCTCTATGTATTATTAGGTTGGAATAAAAGAAGAATCCCTTCACATGTAAACTACAGGATATATATACATGTATGAAATATGGAATAGGAATATTGAGCCAGTAACTTAAAAAAACTACGTCTACACTGAGAGCTGACTAGTCCCTGCCTGCAACAGGATCCCTGGAGAACTTCCCAAATGCATCTGCATGTATGCATGCTAACTGTAGCCAGTGTGAACTAAAGTGCATGCTGCAGGTGATCTCAGGAATCATGCAGAAAAGATGTGGTCACCTCATATGGCCTGTTTTCAATCCTAGAACATAATTACAAGGGTGTGGGGATACCTAGATATGGCCAGCTACAGTAGGCTGTGGTCTGTCCACGTTGCACTTAAGTGTGCCGTGAAATGCTACATAGAAACAGGATGCCCAAAGACTTTGTTCTGCGTATTTCCCCTGGGTAGCTCAAAGCCAGGCTCGAGTGTGTGCTGCAAGTAAACAGTATAGACAGTTCATGAGCAGAACACCAGGCAACTCTTAGAAATTGTCTGAAGGACCAGGGAAAATTAGGTGTTGTGAATCAAGAGCTGGAAGCCAGGAGGAGGTGGTCAGCCCTCACCTACGTCAGTGCATCAGGAATCAGTGGGCTGGCTGGAAATGAGCTCCTCCTCACCTACAGCTTCCCACCTAGAGGTCTCTGATCCTATCAGTAGAGTTGTGGGGCTTTTGTTGTAAAGCTACACATTTCGCATCTGCTCAGAGGCTATTTAGAGAAGTGTAGACTTCTTGGTCAGGAAAACTTTCCTGAAATATATTGTCTCTTAGAACCGCTTTGATGTGTGCAAAAATTTACTCTCTATTTAGCGTAAGTGAAAGCACTGAGATAGTCAATCACATGTAAAAACTTTTTCTCTGTCAGTTACTAAGCATCAGATCTACAAATGGTGAAAATAATGGCATTTCAGGTGTCATTAATCTGAGGCATAATGGTGCCTTTAACAGCTAAATGAATGCTGTAGCTCAGGTGATTCAGGTATCTTTGCATATAATCATGCTTTCAAATAAATTACGAAGTTCAATCCAGTATGTGTTCATTTTGAGATGTCCCAGAAGTGTGTAAACTACAGTTAACACAGTTGCCTTGTATTTACAAGCTGTAAGATTTATGTAGTAAGAACTCTTCAAATGGGAATAGGCTGGTCTTGAGTTATGAATTGCTAAACCCATCCATCTATCGCATTACTACACAAAATCACTCTTTAAATGCATGGAGGAAGTATACCACTATTGCAAAAGTGTTACAATGTCTCACTTTTGACACAGCAAGAAAACAGTAAGGAAATAAATTTAAAGCATTAGGCAGTATTAAGACTTTTCAGAGTAAGCCATCCAAATGAAAACCCATAATCAAAATAATAATTATCAGGGGAACGCATTTGCTTTCAAAGTAATCATGGAAAGTAAAGCACAGAATAGGTCTTAAGTAATAAAAAATGGTGATTTCTGTTCAGAGGTAGAAAGAAAGTCTAACACTTGAGAATATAAGTGCTTTGTACATGATCAGTTCTTGATGGATTTTCTCAGAAGTGGGCTTTCATGTTTTGTACATAAAAAAAGAGGAAAAATTGAAGCTGTTATGTGATGAATGCATCCAAAGGAGTGATGAAGCTGGGATTGGGTTACTGAAGCTAGGAAGATGCCTGTCTTTCTCTTCATTTTAAAATTATTACAGTGTAGGGTTAGGTTGAAGTAATATTCTGTGAAATATTAAGACTTTCTACACTGTGGAAAGACATTTGGAAAGTTGCAGAAAAGTTAATGTATAATTTCTGATGCAGATAATTTGTACTTTTTTTTTTAATTAAACTAGCAGATAGTCCAGCAAATTTCTTTCATATATTCTTTTTATTTCTGATGTAGTTAAAGAAATTTAATGCGAGGGAAAGAATTTCAGCATGTCTTTTCATATTTGTTATTGAAATTATCTTATGCCTGCTGACTTAATAGTATATTTTACCTGCCATAACTTTGTTCTTTCTATTTGGTCTCAGCTGCCTGGGTTTTTAATTTCCAGAGCGTACCTCCAAGTTTAGACTAATCGTGTCATTTTGCCATTTAATCATGTTAATTTTTTTAACGGTTTCCATGCAGCATATATGAATCTCAGTTACGCTGAGTTTCATTGCTAAGGATTTATGTGATTTTGATGGTGGACATATCCAATGAATCTTGTTTTTCTTTCTGGCGGCGCTAATTCTGGGCTCTTCAGTCTTCATGAGCTGCACTGGACTTAACTTTGGTTGATCAGGGTCAAATCCATCTTGCAGTAGGGTTGAATCATACTTACAAAATCATAAAAAACATGTAAAGGAATAAGCATATTTTGCTTTCATCAGATACAATATCCTGGATTTTATCCCTCCACATAGCATTCATAGTAAGAGCAGCTGACCCATTTTGAATAATTCCAGTTTGTATGCTCTGAAGAAGTTGTAGATTGGAAAAAGCCTTGTGTTATATCTGCATATAAATAGCTGCATTTTCCAGTAGCTAATATGATTCACTTCATTTGCCTTCTTCAGTGAAAGTAATAGCTCTTCCCTTTCCCTGTTTTCCTCTTTTCAGAAGTAACAGTTTATTCAATGAGGTCGTGCAGATGAACTTTGAAATAGCCAGTTTCAGCAGCCTTTCTGGAACGCAGCCCATCACCTGGCAGGTGGAATACCCTCGGAAGGGGACAACAGACATAACCTTGTCTGAAATCTTCATCTGCCAGAAGGATCTTGTTGGAATTGTTCCGTTGGCAATGGTAAGAAACTGTTTCAGCATGTTGCTCCATCCGATCTGTATGTGGTCTGAGAAAACGTATACCAGGCCTCAGACAGACTTGCAAAGGAGTGCTCTCTGCCTTGCCTCCCCATTTTATAGCTGTATAGGACTACTTGCTAAAATCATGCCCTCATTTAAGGGTCTGTACACATCACACAATTTCAGTTCTTATAAACTTACCACAGAGGAAAGGGATGCTGCCACTTTAAAAATCTCTCTCTGACTTTAAATCGTGAATTTCTGTCATGCATGGTTCCCTCCAGGCTACCAGCTGGTAACACAAAGCCAAGCAGATTTACCTTCCCATTTCTAATTGCCATTACATGGCTTGAATTTGCAAGCTGTAGAGCAACTTTAGAGGGCCTCAAGCACCTTCTGCTAAAGCCTAAGTTGCTTGGTCCTTAGTAGGCTGAGGCTGATAATAATTTCACTGGCTGCTTACCTAATAGTGTAAGAACCTGTGGTTTCAAGGAGGAAACAGAAAATAATAGTAGCCTCAATAATATATTTAAGAAAAATGAAGTATAGACTTTAAAGGAAAAATGCCTTGGGTTAAAATCTACTTGCTCTGCTCAGTGTTTAGCACCAGTTGTGGGCTACCTACCTCCCCATGAAATCATACCCGTTGCCTGTCTTTACAAGGCTCACAAATGTGATTTGTGGAAGCAGTGTCTCCTACTCTTCCACTGGCCCAGTGAAGATGCAATTACTTCTGCAAACCAAGGCTGGGACAGTGGGAGCACTGAGACTTAGCAGTCAGGGCCCCCTCCTGCAAGTGAACAACCTAGGATTAAATTCCTGCTCCGAGTCAAGCAAACAAGAAATTTTTCTGGAGTCTCCAACATCTCAGGTGCACTGTTTTTAGGTAGGCATTTTATTTTCTGTGGGATTTAGGTACACACTGAGAACTTTTTCCATGCTCACAGGTGAAGTAGGCACTGAGCATGCCGAACCTCAGGAAAGGGAGAAGCACAAAGCTACCTAGAACAGGACCAAGTGGCAATAAATAGAGGAACTGCACATGCTACCATTAGTCAATGTTAGAGCTCAGGATTTGGAACAAGAGTTGGACATATCTATCCCACCTGTGAATTGTGCCTCTCCTGTGCATAATCTTGGTGGTGATATTCTGGCAGTTTAGTATTCAGTGGTTTGCAGCAGATAATTAGATGAGTATTATTTCCTGGAAGTCCTAGTCTTCAATATATTCTTCTCCTTTGAAGAATGAAACTGCTGCTTATATCAAATGAAGTCATGCCCAGCAATTTCCTGATCCAAAGTCTGTTAAGTCAGCAGAAAGCCTGTGCTACATTCCAGATCTGAGAGGGAAATAATTGTCCTCATTACCTATGGAGTTGAACAGGGAATGCATATTCGAGCATCTGTCCTCTAAAGACTTGAGAACGTGCATAAGGAAGGCTTTTGTGGTCAGATTTTATTTTGAGATAGATGCCTTCCAGTACCAAATGATAGACAGCTGTCTACTGGCAGACTTAACATCTTCTTGTTCATTTCTTCAAAGAATTCATCAGCTTCTTCCCTGTATTCCATAGCTGAGGGAATCAAGATCTTTTTTTAATATCTTATGTTAGGGTCTAATGCCTTTGCACTTGCGTAGAAGGTTCAAGATTTATTTGCAGACTTGCATCTATTCTAGATTAAAATTCATCTACTTAACAAGGGTTCCTTTAAGAACTGGAGGTCTAAATGAATGAATTTAGCGTTGTATAAATCATGTAAGGTGAGATCCTTTATTCCCAACAGATGTACCATTAGGCACTCTGGGTTGTGCAAAGGGTTCAAACAATGAAATCATTAAACCTTTCTCTTTGCAAAGCTTTTTGTGTTTGTTTATCTCATTTCTGTATGTTGTGATAACACTTGGCTGGAGCCAAAATACGCTGTGTTAACAGAATCCAGTCAGATGGGATACCAATGCAAAATTGGCTTTGCTAGCAGGATATTAGTAGATAAAGGGAATTTTCAGAGTTTTCTGTTAGCTAACACTGCATATCCAGCCAGGGTGCTTTCTTCATTTAGGCATTAATCTCTAGCTGAGCTGATTACCTGGCAGTTGCCCTGTTCAGAAACAAGAGTCACACTGAAAAGAGAGAGGGTGATGCTGTATCTGCTGAGAAGTTGGACCATGCTCTTTATGTCAACTATACACTGTAAAGCAACAGTGCATTATTGTGCGCAGAAATTAGATCTCAATGTTTATCAGAGTGTTTCATAATCCTCTAGAGGGTAAAGTAGATTTTGTTGATTTAAGCATGGAGTGTTCCTACAGCAAAACTGCTAACATCAAAAGTAAAATCTGTCATTCGGAATTTTTAAAGGTGGCCAAAAAAAAGGGAAAGAAGGAGCTGCCCAAAGATGATGTACTGGATTAAGATGTAGCATCTGATTGATTTTCTGCGATTGGTCTGGTAGGCATCCTAGTCAGTCTTTTGAGGATGAAAGCAGCAAACTTTTGCTTGGTTGTCTCTGACTCACAGAGTAAAGCATGTCTCATGTGAGCCATTCCAAACTTATGAAGCAAGAAAGATCATGTATCCTCTATTGCCCTATGACTGATTACATTACAAAAAAGTAGTATGATGAAAAACAAGTGGGTCTTCAAAAGGTTAGTGCAATTGTTGCTATAGTATTTTGGAATGAAAGACATTAAAGAATTGACCTGGTCAGTAAGAACTGAACCTGGAATTTTAAAAGAGCCTTATAGGACTTGGATCAGTGGAGCAAGTGGTAGGATACAGCTGCTGAAAAATCAATGGAAATTCATCATACAGTCAAAAGAGAGAGTTTTAGTAAAGTCTGTATTCTGTGTGCCTAACTACTACGCCAAATAGTGTATACAAGTAAGAAACAACAATGCCGTGATGCTGCTACAGTGAACACTGCAGTGAAATAAAAGGAGCAAGAGATATCAAAACTACTGGGCTAAGAATAAGTCTAATAACTTTTTTCCCCAGAAAAAATGAGATGTAAATTTGAGGTGAGTCTATTTTTTGCCTGAGCTTAGAAGTTAATCAATCTGAGTAATTTTGGAGGACATTTCACCCTTCAAGGTATTTAGAGAGAAAAATGAGACAGAAAAGTTAGAAAAATGTAATTCTGACTGGTACTGTTGTTTTCTAACTCTCATACCAGAATTTTAGTTAAGTACTGTGGGGAGTGATGCATCAAAAATAGATCCTACTCAGACGTATGTAGTATTCTCACTACCAAACTCTTGAGTATGCACTTGGTGCAACCATCCACTCAATATATCTTTCATGCAGGCTGTGTGAGATTCTATATGTCTCACTCAAAGTATGAGATTAAATTTATATGTTATATTTCCATCATTGAATAGCAATAATTAACTGAGGCAAGATTTTTAAAGAGGTAATGTCATTTATTAGACCATCTGATACAGATGGAGAAAGATAGATGCTCTTTCAGGCACACAATCCCTCTTTAAGATCTCTTGACTCACTTAAATCACAACAGCTGCGAAATACCACCGCTACAGAAACTGGGGATTGTAAAATTCATCAAGTAGGAGAGTTAAATAAGAAAATAAAAAAATTTCTTAAGGCAAAACAGAAAATATACCCCACTGTCTGCTGTCAGGAAAAATCTACCCCAAAGATTTAATCTTCCAGTAGAGAAAATCTACTGTCCGAGTTGTGCCCTATTCTGGCATTTTTTATTTCATGTTACTTGTTGCAGGATCAATTAGGAAAGTGCTTTTCATAGGAGCTTAATTAATTATCTGCTAAGCTGCTTTTGAAAACCTCCTCAATTAATCACAAGTAACCTCAGAACTTGCCTATTAAGGTGTACAAGTTTGCTTAACTTACTTTCCCCATTTTCCTCAAATTTCTATCCTGTCATGAGCAAATGTAGCCAACTATATTGATTTTGCCACTTGACTAGATTAAAAAACAAAACCAAAGCTGTTCACATTTGTAGCATGTGCACACACACAAATCCCACTGAAGAAGTCTATATGTCTGTGTTCAACAGGAGACCATGTTTTAGGAAATTTAGCAAGAGATTTCTTTTCATGCTTTAAATGGCTAATACATTTTTTTAATACTATTAAATTTTGCTTTGGGATAAGACAAGGTAGAAGACCTGTGTATAAGTTCATTGTTTGATGCCAGTAAGGGACATTAATATTAAAGGAGAACTCCTTCATGGGAGGAAGATGGGGAATCAATGGTTTAATATTTATGCAAGACCATCTGGATCCCTGTATATGGAACTGAAGTACTAGTCCTTCAATGGCAGGATAAACTCCCTCTGAATTAGTTTATCTCTAATTGTAACTTGCATGAAATCCAGATATTTAAAATGCTGAAGCATAAACCCAATGTCAGGAGTCTATTCTGAATAAACTCTCTCTTATTCTAGTCTGAATTTACTCCAAAAGACATTTGTCACTATGGGAAGCCATGCAACTTGCTCATCCATGCGTATTTCCTCTTTAAAATAACACTAACACTAAATTTTCAGTGGGTTTTCAGGCTTCATTCATCAGGCTCTATAATCCATTGATAACTGCTTACAAGCAAATTGAAGTTGGAACGGCTCTCGGGCATTACGTAAAAGTTGTTGCTTCTGTTTCATGCCTTACATGCTCAGAAGTTTGTCTTTTCTCCCCAGCTGTATCAGTGGGTCTAATAAAAGATATAATCTGTCTCTACATGCCCTGCCTTCCTACTGATGTAAACTGCATCTTCTCCTTGCGTAATAGCATCCTGTGAACTGCTGGTTAATGAAAGTTCAGATTTTTTATGTAGAGTACCCTGACAAACCCAGCAATAATGTGTAGCTGAGATTCTCCTTGGCTTGTCATTAGGCAGTACAGTTCCACACATACTTTTTGCTCAGTGGTAAGTTGTTTCATTAGGAAGTGCTTGATTTGTGTGTACCCTCCCTTACATTCAGAACTCAGTGTATTGACAGTTCTGCTGCAGAAGTAAGTGAATGGACATCTAAGATGCAGAGCTGTGACTCAGCCAAAAACACTTTTTGACATTTTTATGTATGCTTGTTCACTTGCTTTCCATTAAAACACGATGATCAAAAATTTAGCTCCCAAAGCAATGTTTGTTTTATATACAGATTTATGTGTGCCATTCCCTAAGGTAAAGATTTTTTAAGGTATTTCATTGTAATGAAGTCCCTGTAATACTGTTTTAAAATATGGACCTAAATAAATAGAGTTTTCATCCCTGCACACTCTGTGACTTCACAGAGCTTTATCTGTTTCAAGGTCACAGAAGTGCAGAATTCTCACTCCTGTTTATCTTTGAGTCTTGAATGAAGTGGGGGGGCAACTGAGGCACTGAGGAGCTTTTCAGAAGATAAAATCCATTTCCTGATTTGCTTATCACAAACAAATTAACAGATAATCTACGTATCAAACTTTTCAGCTGACAGGTATTGTCTCATAATTTAATTATGAATCGCATCAAATAAACACTGCAAGTTCAAGGAAATTTATTTGATATTTTTATTACTCTTAGTAATACTAACTGGGACAGCTTAAAATCAACTGTGAAGCCTCAAATAATACCACAAAGTCAAGATGTTTTAGAGTTTAGTTACAGGACTGAGTGCTCTGCGTGAAAGACCAGACTCACAATCTTCTGATGTTAAGGGAGAAACAGTAACTGAGATCACTTACATGCCTACAGTTTCCATCATGGCAGGTTACAATTGTTTAAATGAGGATAGCATTCCTTCCTTTAGATTTATGGTGGATATAATTTCACTGAAGTTTGTGTCATTGCTCTATATTTATACCAGATGAACTCAGGAGACTGTATACCTGCTTATAAATTGGCCATGTCACATAGTGCGTTGAGCTGTGACAAGCAATGCATATCGATTAATCTTATCTGTTAAGAATTGTCTTTTTTGTTGTCTGCCCATCAGGAAACAAAAGCAAAAAAAGGATGAACTGTTGTTCATTGATCTTAAATTGGTCAGAAGATGCAGGCAGCATACAGAATTCAAAATGGCTCAATTTAACAGTGCCTTTTTAAGTCCCAGTCGTCATTTCTATAACCACTGCACTTTTGCCTCTAGCTTCTGTTTTCTCTTTTTTACTACAGTCGCATTCAGTCCTACCTTTTGCAGGAAATGAGAAAGGATCAATAAGGCTATCTTAGCTGGCTGGAATTAATTTTTCCATTGGATCGAGTTGTATGTCATTTTCTATGCAGCACAACAGTATGTATAATTTCCTCTTCCAGCATCCCTCATATCTGACAATGCTATTGAATGGATTACTTTGAGATTTTTAAAATGCTGAGGAGAGGTGGGGTCAGCTAGCTTTCAGATTTTTAAAGTGTTCTGTAAAAGATGTCTGCCGTATAGAGAACTTTTGGGTTTTTTTGCTAATTTTCCTGCCTGTATTAGAGAGATATCAATATGAGGCTTAATATGTATGCTTCTCAGCCTCGACAAAAAATTGCAGAACGAGAATGTGGAGTGAGAGAGCCAGCAACTCAATTGGACGCTTGGTGTCATGGTAATATCTAAATGCTCCCCTCAAAGAAGGCTGTCTCACAGCACTAAATGCTATACAGACAAATGACAGGCAAGTCGGAATCCTCTAGAAAATTCTCAGTCCACAAGCCAAGCTGATGAAAAGTCAAGGTGTTGTTCAAGGTTGGATGAAACTGAGCTCCGTGAATGGGAAAGGGGGACAGTGCAGCTGACACCAGGACATAGGATCACACTTTTGTCCTAACAGCGGGCATAAGGATTCAAGATCCCCCAGCCAGTCCTTGCTCGATGCCGATCACTTGTGCATGTTAGAAGAGTACTGTCATGAGCTCTTTCTTCTGACAGCATGGCACAGTGCAGGGCTGCATGGAGATAGCCAGGTGCTTCTACACTGATTCTCAGCATTGCAAGTTAGCCTGAGTCAAGTCCACATTCAGCTGCAGATAATTTTGGTATTGGTTCATGGCACTGCATGGTGTAACATGTGAAGTCTGGAGATTCTTTTGTTCTTGTGATTTATTGGGCAGGATTTTGGGACTGCTGTAAGTATTGGCTCAGGTTTGTGATAGTGCTCGATCAGAAGAAGACATCTTAAATAACAGTTTATATTTGAAATGACAGATGATTAAAATTCTGATTGTTTACTGTAACCACAAAGGCAGTTTCACAGCCGCCACACACATATGAGCAGAGACCATGCAGAGACATAATAATGAGCCAGCAGAAAGTGAGCTCTGGATCCAGATGATAGTGCTTGAGAAGGACATTCCAGCGCTGTGTATTTTGATGCTGTAGCTGCTAAGGACTGTATTCACCCTATGGGCCCTCCACTGCTGACTTCACTGCTGGATCAGATGGAGGAGGGCAGAGAAGCACTTCTCACCAGGAGCAGGAGACCAATTTCAGAGGCAGATATTGTGCACAAGTTTGTGACTGAAACGGAACTGGAATTTAAAGGCAGAGAAATTACTAATTTGTAAGACGGTGGCATGCATTAAGCAATTCAGACTTTGACCAGAGTTCACCCATGGCCAACAATGGGAGGCAAATGCTCTGCCTGATTCTGAATCTCCTGCAGCACTGCACTTCTGCTGCAAAGGATTTGAAAGAAATGGAAAGGGAGATAGAAGAACATTGAATGAGTTTGTTCATGAGGTGCTGACAGAGCTGGAAGGGGAATTGAACTCCGCAGTCTCGATTGCTAGATTATGCCCTCTCCTATGGCAGTTTTCATCTAAACTAGTGCGCTCTCATTAGCTTTAGCTAACCATCAGTTGTCTTGTCTTAACTGATAAATACAAGTCCAGGCACTGCCCAAACTTATTCCAGACAACAAACATTTGTGGTTTACCCAAGAGAGTAAACCATCTCCACCTTCCCATGCTGTCACTTAAAAGAGATGCCAGAGCAGACCAGGTATGTTTGCAAACACAGCAGTTGCTCAGCCAGCTTGAGCATTAAGTGGGTTAGCTGTGACCCATACTGAAAAACAGGAACAATTTCTCTTAATTGGCAACTTCTAATAATGATTTTGATCTGTAAAGAGAGTTTTAATATTTCTGAGGAATACCTCATTCTTCACAATCAGGTGAAATACTCACCTAGCAGAATTACGAATTATTTAGTCTGAACTCTAATTAATGAGGTCCTGAAGTGCTCCAGCTTGGACCATGAGACTATCTAGACAACAAGGAGATGCTTTACTCTAATGGAAGATAATGAGTAAGCATGGGGAAAAAAATCACCAGGACTTTTATAAGCCTCAGTGTTACAATGAGCTACCCCAAGCATTAAAAAACCCAGCAACTTTTCACCTTTGGTTTGCTATTAGATGCATGTTTGCCTTACCCTGCTTTCAGTTTACAGTTCATTATCCAGCCAGACTCTAAGCACTGAGGATGTTTGTCGTGGAATTCATTAGGAATCTGTACTTCAAACTCAGTAGTTCTGCTTGAGGGAGATAAAACACTAAAACCTAGGGTTCAGTACAGTCCTGGGGAGAAAGCTAGCATCACGCTTCTGGCTCTTTCTCTTTGCCTATCTGTGCAGCAGCTGTTAAAAAGACATGGGGAGCAGCAGTGGCGATGGGATTTGGTCCATTCATAATCCCAGTATGAAAAGGGTACCAATACCACATGAAAACTTGGGCTACTAACAAAACCTACTTTGCTAAGCTAGAGGGGCTGTATGCAACGGTCTTTCTGGAATGCCCGAGCTCTCCAGATTGGTGCACATATGCTCAATGAATTAACAGACCAAAACTTCTACATTGTGGCAGTGGCCCCATTGCTGTGGTGTGTGCTTTAGACCATAGTTAAACTGCAGGGCATGGCAATGTAAATCAGCACAGACAGTGAACCTATCAAGATTGTTTTTCCCCTCAGAAACAAATCATGCCTAATATTTAAAGCACCAGCACCATAGCATGAACTTCAGCAAGCCAGCACGCCGGTGAGAGAGGGAATTTTACCAAGCAAATGGAAACAAAAGTAACATTGACATTAATTTTAATCAGGTCCTAGTCATCTGACTTGTCCTCTGTATTTTTTTCTCCAGCAAAGCTGATTGTCTTTCTGCAAGATTTGTTACCTCACAGAACAGTAATATGGGCTATAATGATGTAATTTATTGCTGCAATTTGCTTTTGGAAATCCTCTATTAGTGAAAAATAGCAACAGCGCAGTTTTATTAATTACAGTAGTTGAATAGTGAATGCTGACTGTCATTGCCAGGATTGGTGACTGTGTTGTACTCTGCTCTCCAAGGTCCTATAGGACCAGAGCTATGCATGTTTTGGAGGTTGTGAAATGAGTGTTTTGATTAAACTAAATAAGTGTAAAAAAAAAAATTCAAGTTCACTGGGGAGTTTGAGAAAATGATAGAGGGAAACATTAGCTTGCAAATTCAGTATTGAAAAACACACCAGTGTGTTACTGCGCCACATAATGTGCTTATATATAGTATGGTTCTGCAGCATAGCCCATTTATCTATACCTTCTACCCCCAAACTACTTCTGACAGTTCAAACCTTCAGGTTCATTATTGAGTTTTATTCTCAATATGCCATTCCAGGGAGAAATACTTTATCTCCTTTTTTCTTTTTTTCTTTAATGTGGAAATTTTTTACCTTGGTGTAACACTTTTATTTTCATTTGCATAAACCAGATTTTACCAGGATGTAGCTGGGGAAAGAGCATGTAGACAAAATCACCTTGTGTGATTTAAAGGTGAATTCTCTTCCTTTTGTGTTCTGAAACAGTGCACAATTGAGTGAAATCCAAAAGGCTTGCTATAACCTCTTTATGATCTTGAGTTCTCATTTTGGAGAGCTAACAGAAGGTAGAAGGCCTCCTGCTGCATATATTATGTCAGCAGCAGAAACCAAAGCGATCAGTCTAAGACCTGGATGTACTTTGGAATCATTTTGTACAGGGTAGTATGTGCCTGTGTGCCAATACCAAGAAGTTTTTATATGGCTTGAAGCTTCGATTGAGCCAGCAGAGAAGACTATGTTTTAGATTCTGGATCTGGGACAAAATGTCAATTGCAAGCATTGAAAAGCCGGGACTAACAGTGGAGCTGCCAGCTGGCACAAGGTATCCTACAGCATATGTTTTAAGAATGCCTGGAAGCTTCAGGAGTGAGCTTAGTGTGGTAATAAATAAGTCATTCGAGACTCAGTAATTCCTCCTCACTGCTCTTACCTCATTCAAATTATGGACTACTCATTAAGGACTGGGAGACTCTGATATGCAAAAATAGGAATTGTCTGTTGGACTGGGAGCCACATGTCTGGAGTTAGTTTCTGCCTCTTTTGGATCTTTGGCAAACACACAGGTCCACAGCAGTTTACTCATCTTTAAAAGAGACAAAGTAGTTAATATTTCCTATGTTACAATGTAAGTATTTGGCTTACAGGATCATTCTGTACTGCTGATTCTTTGTAAGTTCCCTGCTTAAACGTGAATGCCAGTCTCCCCTACTCAGTACTGGCAATGTTCTAGTCCTGAAGAGTAAAAATATAAGTGAAGCAAGGTTTGTTGCTAGAGGTAATGTCTTTTATTAGGCCAACAGAGTTAGAAAAAACAGACAAGCTTTCAAGCATAGAAATCTTTTTTCAAGCCTCTTTTAGTGTTGTGAGTTGCTGTGAGATGCTCAGATAAAGATAATGGTCACTGTGGTTGCTCCAGGTTATACGAACAAATAAAATACTGCTTTAAACAAGTGGATTTGATCCCTTTGTCTTTCATATCACTGACTTATAGAACAATCTTAGCAACCTATTTCAAGGATGCTTCTTTAGCCATGAACCTTTAGCCAGCATGATATTGCAAAGCAACCCCTGAAGGTAAAACATGTTTTTGCGTGAGTAAGGAGGAAATAATTGCATCTGTGATTATACATACTTGATATATTTACTTTGCCTCCTTCTACATATATGCTGGGTTTAGTTCCTGTATATTATAAGGCCCACCAGTCTGTTAGACATGTGTCTGATCAATAATTTAGTTTTCCTGTGTCACACTCTCATCTTTTTAACCGTACTAAGTTTCTGATGTCTGTACAGTATCTGCTCTCATTAATGCAATAATCTTGTTCCTGCCGTCTGTGTGCTTTGCTTATGTGGACCTGCTATGAAGTCAGTGAAATCAATAAACTATTTCAAAAGGAAAAATAATCTAGAGGCAAGGATAGGAAATAATAATGACTATTTTCTGCATTTTTATTACTACTTTTTCGTAGCAGTTTCATAAGAATCTCTACTGTGTCTTTGTTACAGATTTTGCGTACTGAAAATTAAAACTGTACAGCCAAAATAAGAAAAGAGCAAGTAGAAATTTTCTCTTGCTGATTTCAAAATAGACTAAATTAAATTGAAATAATTTAGCAGAAGCTGCCTGCTTCACTTTCACTGTGGTTTAAATAGAGTTCTGACATCCACAAACTTGAGCCAAGTGTTCTTGTGCACTCTATGGCCAAAAACTGAGGACCTTAAGGAACTTGTAGAAGAATAATACTGCCTATTAGAAGGAGAAAGTAACTCATTAATAATCCATGACATATTAATCTACACAAATAAAACAAGTTCACAACCCTCCACAGTGGCCATAAAAATCATCCATGTATCATGCAGTACCCCAGTTACTTAAAACAAGAAATTGTCCTTGGGACTTAATACTTAAAGTCCATAAAGCATATAAAATTGCTTCAACCCAGCTATAGACTGCATGCCACCCCACACTGTGATCAGTACTGTGCTGTGCCCTTGAAACAATCAGGCTAGATAAGTTTTTACCTCGATTTTCCAAACTGAACAGTTTATTCATCATCAGTGTGGCTTGTAGCACTATATAAAACTTGGTTCATATTCCGTAGAATCTGGGGGCTCCACCTGAAATTCCAGGAGTGGGTTATAGTAGGCACCATATTTTCATTGACTGTAAAAGGGTTTCTACTTCCACTCTAAGCAAATGGACTAAGGACAGTAGCCTGTCTGTAAATGGGGAGCTGAAGCACAAAGAAGGCAGATTGGAAACTTAACTTGCACAAGTTAATTCAAGGAGAAGAAAGAAGGAGGTGATCCAGGTGCCTACATATAGGTGTGTAATACCATTAAAGGTGCCATAGAGTCTGAGCCATCCATCCAGGACTACCAGGTATGACACAGGACCTACAGGAGACCTGAGCCCTTACAGAAGAGCATCTGGAGGCCAGGCATGATACCTAAGAGCATGTAAATGGCACTCTGTTCTTAGGCACTTCAATCTTTTTCCAGAGCTGCAAATTGTGAATTGGATCTGTTGTGAAGCACATCCCCAAAAATGCCATCTTTTTTTTGGCTGTAGCTCCGTGGATATATTCAGTGTATAGTATAATTTATCAAACTATGCTTCCTTGACAGTTTTTCCTGCTACTTCTGAACAATACAGCGCTACAAACTGAAGCAAATAAAAGTGTACTTAAGTATTTGTAAACATCAGGCCCTGACTGTAAGGCTTCTTTAAGCTGTTCTTGACTCCCATTGTTCAGAAATCACGTTAAGATTTCCATCTTTGCTGCCTGGCATGACTTTGTGCTACTATTATACATTATGTCTCTACAGGTTCCACCCATATCAATCATGATGCTGGTTTCATATCAACCACAGTGAACATCTGCAACATGTTAAGGGGGTAAACTTAAAACAACAAAAGTATCGCTGTGATCCAGATCATCACTAAGTGGTGGAAAACCCCTTGTATCTGTCATATCTTATTAGCACAGCAGCCAATTAAATCAATCAGTTTTGTCTGAGGAGTAGGACCCCAATCCTTCAGGTGGAAGTCAGTGGGGGTTTATAGAAGTGCTTGGGTCTAACTGAAGGAAAGCATATTAGGGAGGACTCTTTAGGGTTTACTCCATAATGCTTGATACAATGGACCTTGGCTTTACTGAAGCCACTGGCAAAATCACTGTTGATTTCAGTGGGATCAGGTTTTAAAAAATTATGTTTGCAAAATATTTACAGTAAGAAATATCTGGGATAGAAATATATTATATATGAAATGAAAAGTACTGCCTCTATCTGCCTGTAATCAAGTATGTGGCTTCTATGAATGCCTCATAATCTTGTTTCCATTATAGTTGTGTATATATATGTGTGCGTATAGATTAGTCACATATACACATGTGGTGTGTAATTGTGTGTGCATCCATGCATGTGTCCTAATATGCTTGTATATTTTCAATCTGCAACTGTCTATTGATTACAGCTATCACAGCAATATTATTATAGATACGTAGCCAACTATATAACAGGGCCGCAGGTTTAATTGAAATGAACATGGGAAGAATTTCAAATTGCTAATGAAAATTGCCTTTTTACTACCAGCTATATTCCCACGGTCATCACAGACTGGAGACATCACCAGAGCTGTGCTGGTTCTGCTTAATGGTGGAGCAAACCCAATTTAACTGGGGGTCCATTTCCAGATAACTTCCTCAGACTCGTGAAAAAGGAAAGTAAATGACTGACAGATCTTGCACCCAGATAATGCCCTTAAATTGACAATTTTCACATATTAGTCTTTTTGCAACAAAAGAAAATTGTAAGCCATGAAATTATTTCAGCAAGAAGATATTGTATAGCTCTATCCATGGCTGCTTAAGCATCCATGAACTATTCCATTATAAGATCACCAGGTGGCTATTGCCTTTCTCTCCCATTCAGGCTTTACCAATATTCCCACTCCCATCTGTGATAAACTTAATAGGACCATTCAGCAATGGAGAAAACATGAGAGGTGTTCATCATAGCTGAAGGCTTTCTCAGACAATTATTCCTCAGATGTTTGAGTAAATGAAAAGCTATTTTTGTGATTAGAAAGGATAGAATGTGTTGCAGTTTCTGAGGCCATTTTATTGGCTTAGCTTTTGGTATCCGTAACAAATATTTATCCTTTCCTGGGAATGCTGTAAGTAGCTACAGTCACTGAACTAATGCTCTTAATATGTTTCTCTCCACTCTATTTTCCAAGCACGTGGCTACTCTTCTAAGAGTGCTTGTTACGTAAAAAGTTATATGTATGAGTACGTATTGTAGATGTTGTCATATGTCTACTATAGATGAAATATGTATAATTTATGCACTGCATAAATGTATAAAAACGTAAGTTTTCAAGAGAACTTAGGACAGTTTATTGCTTGTATTCATCAGGTGTAAGTGCATTCATAAGTATCTGTAAGTATGCTTATATCCATAAGCAGCAATGCTCTGAAACAAGAACAGCGAAGGTTCTCAAGTATGTCGGTCTCGGAATAAGGGCTTTTAACCTGTCACTTCACAGCTTTTCATCTGTTTGCATTTTCTATGCTCAAAATAACCAATAATGATGCTGGAGTTGGAATATCTCAGGTAATCAATCACATTTCAACCCATAACTACAATTTTTTCTCTCTAGATAATGTGTTTCCTATGTAAGTACTTTCATTTCTGAGTCAATTTAGCAAAATACTAAAAGTAAGGAATGAAATTTCACAAAGAGGAGCAGGTAGTTTCCTGTGTTACACATACACATCTTTTAAAAAATCAGGTGTTTTGTTTCACTTACATCTGAGTATAGAGAAATAAAATGTGGGCTTGTGTTGCTAATGTAGGGGGCCAGTAATTAAGATTTATCTCAATATGGAGACTGTAAACAGACACAAGATCATTGATTAAAAAGTCATTGCATTTGCAGAACACTGAGTTCCCATTTTGAAAAGTTCCCATTTTGTCATAAATTACATGGTTCACAAAAACTAGAGGGAAGATTGTGCTGGGCCTGAGACTTTCCCATCCCAGCTGAGCGCAGTTTGCTTTCTCTCCTTCTGGCCCCAGGAATCTGCCACTGTTTTCCTTGCAGTGGTCCAACCCCAGGAGAAATGGTTACGTGTGCACTCATGGGCTTTACCTGTGTACTGGTGATGGTCAAAGCCACTCTTCTGGGAGGTGAGGAATAGGAGTCTGAATCCCTTCCTTAAGTCCCTGTTTCCACATTTCCTCCATTTACCTTCTTTAAGACTCCTGGAGACCCACAGACATTGTGTTGATCAGGCTCTTCAAACAAATGTGCATGCTAGGGACAGAACAATGCCAACATCCACCCTTGGGTCTTTCCATGAGTGATGTTTTATCTGTGTTTCACTTCTGCATTATTTGTTCTTCAGGGCAGATATTGTCCTTAATTTTTGTGCCATGTACGTTGTTGGCCATTTAACAAAGATTTAATAAAAAGAAGATACCTCACAGTGGTGTCATGTGTTGAAAAGAATTAGCATCCAAAAGAAACTTTGAGATCCATTGTTCTACTATCC
This sequence comes from Fulmarus glacialis, assembly GCF_000690835.1. NCBI lineage: Eukaryota > Metazoa > Chordata > Aves > Procellariiformes > Procellariidae > Fulmarus > Fulmarus glacialis. Next base: position 2,870 of record NW_009213058.1, on the reverse strand, counting down.
CCATCAGAAACAGACTGCAGAAATGGCAACTTTTAGTGAAAAAGTCTGCTTCTTATGTAGATTTTGAATGGCCTAATTTTTCGCCACTGTTAATTTGTTCATTAGTTTACATTTTCCTTGGCACTATGGACCTTAGAGTCATGGAGTAACCTGGATTCCGTCTGGATCCATGTTTGAATACTGAGGGGTGCTATTAAGTAAGCAGGTTGCCCCCCTTTGGTTTTACTGCTTAATGGCATTACCCCATTTCTTTTGCAATGTGATATTACTCATGAAGTAAAAGTATATAAACTGTTATAAACTGATAAATGAAGCAGAGCAGGATTTACATGTGATGGGCCAATAGCATGGGAATCAAGTGAAAGAAAAGAGCAAACCGAAATCCAGCCAACAAAATTTGCCCTGCCCCACTGCCTGCCATGGAGTGGATTTGCCTCAGGGAGGTTCTCAATCATGATGCAAACTCTTTGGTCTGTAGAAACACTCCTATTCTTCTGAAGTGTGTTCTAAGAATTTAAAAACAGAACATCAGCTTCTTTCCCTTCTCGTATATACTGTCTGTGAATGTGGAGTGTCAGAGAATCCAGTTGGCAGAAAGCACAATGTATAATTTACTTTTAATCATGGGATTATGTAGATAAACAGTCTGCTGCCTGACAATATTATTTTGTTCATCAACTGTAATCTTCGTAGTATTAATAACTCAAATCTACAACTGTTGAGTTACCAGACTCACGAATCAGCATAACAATTGTCTGCAGTGCAGTACAGCTCTGTGCATCAGTCTAACTAGGATGCCCTGGAAACTGGTAATGCATAACTTAGTGCTCATCTGTAGACTATTTATGTGTTTGCAACTGGCATGTGTTACTTTATATCTCCCACATCTCCATCTTCTTCTCTTGTAAATGTGTTGCCAAGTTGTCGCTGTTTATCAAGGGTGATGGGTTGAACAATAGTTGGAAGCACAATACAGCTCCTGAAGCTCTCCTGCGTAGGCATTGTCTCTGCCGATTCAAGTGCTGTCAACAGCATGCAAGGGCTTGCTGCTTCTGTCCTTTGTCCATAAGACAAATACTGCTTTGATTTTAAGGTAGACAGTGCCCAACTGCCTCTTTTCCACAAACTTTTTCAAGAAACTTTCCTTATAAATTAAAACATATATATTGGCTTTTCTGTGTCGCTCCTTCACGTCTACAGCATAGGTTTGTTATTCATGAGGTAAGTGTGTTTGTGTGAGGGAGAAATCTTAATGCTAAGCTATGATTAACATCATTCTATGAGATTCCACTTACAGAATTTTCAGCCTGTAAACAGGACCATTCTCATGACCTCAGGCTCCCATGGATTTCTCTTGATAACACCATCTAATCGGATTTAGAGTTTAATTAAACAGCTGTCACTTTGCTTCCTCATTCTGCTGCAATTTAATGTTGAATTAGTTCCTAAATTAGTCATGGCTGAATGCTTGCCTTCTTACAATTGAGAGGTTGGATGAACATAAGGTTTGCTCTTCAGCTAAATCCAAGCAACTAAGGCTCGTATTCTGTATTCTTGCTCTTTGCACAGAGCTCCCACTGGCATCGGTGGAAGTTCCCGGACTGAAACAGGGATGGAATAAAATGTGAGATTCCTGCAGAGTCAACTATAGTGTTACCTACCTAACTTCAAATGACCAAATGTGAGCACACGCTTCTTCTCAGCTCTGACTAGACTACGTTAGCTTTATGGATGTTTTTTTCCCTGTCTAAAAAAGTACTGATTTTTCTGAGTACCAGTTCTGCTGAGTTTTCTGTGAAGTAGCACAATGAGTGCAGTTGTGGAAGAAAATGTTTAGACCAACGCTACTTCTAGTGGACTTTATTCAAATTAACCCAAGACCAGAGCATGAGCAAAAGCCTATGGTGCTCTGAGTCGTAACATCAGCTCCAAGCAGGAAGGCTCGGGAGACTTCCTGTAGAGTGGTGATACTTGCATCAAATTCTACATAATGGTCTCACTGAACTCAGGTCTCAGTGCAATATAATGTAGTGACTGACTCCCTGCCTGACTCTGATCTCATCATTTTTCTTTGAAATGCCAATTAATTCTTTTCGTGATCTACTCAAATGTAATATCAAGATTTGTAACTGTGGTAACTTGATACAGGCACATACAGAGGAGTTCCAAACCACTAGGCTGATATAACTCGCTAGTTCTAGCCTGTGGGCTTCTTGATTAAGTCGTCTTTTTTTTTTTTCCAAATCAAGAATGCAGTGAAATGAATGGGAGTACCCCTTTGTCTTAAGTAGCTGCACTTGAGTCACAACTTACCAAGTGCTTAGCTATAAACAGGTGTGAAAGCCACCCAGCCCTCTTACTTTTTTTGTGTATCTGAGGAAGGCGGATGAACAGGAGGAGTTGCTCTGAAGATTTCATACCACACTTGCTGCATACATATGCCAGCAGAGAAGCTTTTCTTTATCTGTAGTACGTATCAGGTTGTGACCTCAGGGCTTCATTTCTGAAGTCACTGAAGCATGCTGAAGGTTTGTGTAGAGAAGGTACAATTCTGTGTCCTTGATGCAGAGTCTGATGGTTCAGGTCCTTTGCAAAAGGTTGGGGTTTTGAGCAAGAAAATGTAGTGCTGATTTGAGCTAGACTAGTACACAAGATATTGTCTAAAGAGTAAACGTTTTGTTAGTGGATAATGAAAATGCCATGTTGAGTAAAGCGTTTACTCTGTTCTGTTCATGAGAGCTAGTTTGAAGTCAAAACTTATCAATAAAGTTTTAAAGTAATTTCTTACGCAGACAATTCAATGGTTTGCTTTTGAATATCTCCTTTGATTAGAGCCTTATGTCTGAAACGAAGTCGTCTCCGAAAAACTC
>NW_009213057.1:0-925 GCF_000690835.1 Fulmarus glacialis | reverse complement strand
GCGGAGAGAAGTCTCGATGGGGACTGTCCTCCCCGGGCAGGGGAGGCGGTGGGCTGCTCCGGGCCGGGGCCGGGGGGTGCGGGACGCGTCCTGCCACTTGTAAACTGGGTGGATGCTCTCAGAGATCCCACCTTGGCTCATGAGCTCATTATTTTTATTCACGTGCATAATATCCTGCCGTGCAAGGCAGTGCTGTTTTCTACACCCTCCACAAAACGGCTCATTATGGAATTGAAGTTGTTGGTCATAAACCCGCCCAAAGACACAGTTTCTGGGAGACCGAGGGGCTCTCGCTGGAGCAGAGGTCTCGGCTGAGGGCCGGTCCTCTGCGGGCGGCGCTGCGGCGGGGCCGAGGGTTTGTGCTGCACCGAGATTTGCTTTGATGTAACGGAGCTCAAAAAGCTCCGAAACCCTGTGCTTTAGGTGCTCCTTTCTTTCGGCGGCCTTATTTAAAATGTCGTGAAGGGAGAGAAAATTTCACCGCATTTATTACAAGAGGAAGCACAACGGGAGATGGGAATACAAACGGAAAGATGTCCGGAGATATAAAGGCTCTCGTTTCTCGGGGCTTCAGCGTGGTAGCAATGTTTTCACTAGAAAGCTGCGTGCAGGGACATAAAAGGATGAGAAACTTGTGCCTCCACAAACCGCCCTCCTAATTATGTAGGGTTTCATGTCCTGAGAGTAAATATTGACTCGGCTTATAACCGAGCGAAACACGTAATCACGTCTGGCTCACTTCTTAGCTGATTATGAAACATTAATAGCAATTAAGTGGTTAGAGCTAATGAACGTGAACTCGTGTTTGCCATCCGGTTGTTGCTGTGATTGCTGGCACCCGTCTGTCACTCCTCACCCCGCTTCCAGAGACTGCCAACGATTATTAGACCGGCTACAAAGCAGGGCTGCGGGACGGGCGGCTGCT
>NW_009213056.1:0-11383 GCF_000690835.1 Fulmarus glacialis | reverse complement strand
ATATATGACGATATGTATTCTGTATGTATTAATATTTATCTGTATATACATGCATCTATATATCATGGATATTATATGAGTAGGACTGTATGTGTAATATACAGCAATATACTCTTGTATTTATGTGTAATATACACATAAATGTGTAATATACACATAAATAAAATAAATACAGGCACACGCACGTAGTACCTCATTCTGTTTGTATGATGATAGCATTTAGGGAAAAGTATTTATGGGGATTTTTTGGATGCTTTTCTTGAAGCAGCAGTCACATGTAAGTCACTCTGCTATGCGTAAAGAGTAACCATGTCTATCCTTTGCTTAAATTTATTTCATAGTCTGGCTTGGAGAAAAGTAGATAATTGCATGCTGAGTGATTACAAAAAAGGAAAGGAATAGTTTTAAATTTGAATGATTTGGTAGTTATACTTAGTTTATAACTGTTTTCTAATGCCAATTGATACATAGATGTCTGTTTCATCTTAGTGTCATTTTTCATGAAATAATTATGTAGAAGCATAACTAATTACAGTGACTTTTTGCAAGGTTTTTATAGTGAGCTGCTTTGATCTCTCTATCCGTTTTGTTCAGTAACTTGCATTAACAAGAATTTAAAAGAGTGTATTAGTCAAAATAGCTCTTTTTAATCATGGTTTTTTGGAGGTGACTAATTTGATACTACAGATTTCAGTGTGTTGAACTCTTCACTAAACTATTACTCCTTCTTTTGATGCTTCTTTACCCTGCATGATTAGGATACGAAGCAAGAATGGAAAGCAGAATGTGCCATTATCCACAGCAACTGTGTCTATGGTTCACAGTGTCCCAGAACTGAAAGTTAGCTCTGAGGTAAGTACCATCATGCTTTCTTTATTCATACCTTTCACTGTAGCTCCACACTTGAGAAGCTTAATTATAGGAGTTTCTTCAATGTTGTATATACTTCATACAGAAAGTTTGGCTTCCCTTTGAAGAGGAATTTGGTGTTGAACATCAGTAGCCCAGGGGTTTTGTGTGTTTACCCTAATGCAGATTGATTGTTATCAGGTTTTATAGTGGTTTTTTTAGAGCTGTGCACTGAAAAGATGGCACTTCTGTGACAGCAGCCTGAAAACTTACTACTTCAATGTTTTTGTCTCTAAGAATGAGCAGTTTGTGGAAAGTTCAGTTTTCCACTAGCTGAAATGTGTTCAAAGCTTGCAGTGTGTTTGAAACCTAGCTTCATCCTTCACTTTGAAGTTGTTCCCACTAGATATAGTAAAGCTAGTTTGTTTGCAACTTACCTGTATGTTAAATTTATTTCATTATTTTTCAAATATTCCATTCAGCTGAGTTATCAAAATATGCTTATTCATCCCTCAGTTTATTTAGGGAAAAAGCATGTTTATTTTGAAGATAAACATTCTATTTATCTTCCTTACCAACTTGATCTTTTGTTTCCTTTTTATGTTGCTGCTCGCTCTTTTTTTTTTTTTTTTTTTTGGGTAACTCTTCAAAGAACACCAATGAGAAGAAATGTGAAGATATAAGCAGCTGGAAGTGTCCTCATCCTAGAGGAGCGTTTCAAAGGGCAATCTGCACTTCGCTCCTGCTTCTTCATAATGTTCCACTTAACTTTGCTTTTAAGTTTAACTGTCTTGTGGGTAACACTGCAGCTTGCTGTTCAGAAGTTGTTAAACTGAACACAAAGCTTAATGTGGTACCTCGAAAGTTTGTAAATATGCACAAGAGGAGTAAACTTCTACTCGGATTTACTGGAGTATAAGGCCTTTGATGTCACTGCCCACATAGAATTACATAATCTAACTATTTATGTCTGAAGGCATATATTCTTTAAGCTCAGGTTGACAGGTATAATCATTTTTGTCATTAGCAACTTCAGTTTTATACTCAGCCTAGTGGTGTCAGCTGTATTGTACCTAAGTGATACAAAACTGCTGAATGTAGTGGCCAAAGTTTTCAGACCTATTGATGAATTTGTCCCTTGTGTACCCCAAAGCTACTGCTGTTTCCTCTCAAAACTCTTGGCCTTAAATTAATTCAGTGGTTATTTATTTATTAAATTTGGAAATTGTCGTGTTGAGTTTATCAGTTTTAAGAGTTACTAGTGTCACAAAGATCTGAGAGTAGACTTTGGGAATATTTTTTTTCTGTAGAAAAATTGCTGACAAAGCTGCCATCACTACAGTTATGTTGAAGCATCATTTCTTATGCAGTTAGTTTGTAGCAGAACTTCTTCTCGAGTTTACAATACACAAAAGGCAATAAACCTAATTTATTTCTTCTAAGCAAAGTTAGTTGTGAATATTTTGTTACAGCAAGCTGAGCAACTAGGAAGAGAAGATCAACAGCGACTGCATCGAAATCGAAAACTGGTGCTCATGGTAGATTTGGACCAGACATTGATCCATACTACAGAACAGCACTGCCAACAAATGTCTAATAAGGTAAGTATTTGGTGTTAACTTTAAAGCCAAAGTAACAACAGGAATATTTCTAACAATATTTAAATGATGGTTCTTTAAGAAAACATTCTGTGGTTAGGTAAAATTGTAGTTGAAGAATAACAGAAAATGAGAAAGAAGTCTTCTGAAATATGTTCCTTTACATTTAAATTGACAGTTTTCTTTCTTCCATTTATGCTTTCCTGCACTTTTCCATTCCAGTCACTTTAAGCGAGAAGTTTCAGGTAGCTATTTTTAATCTCTGCTTTCCTTCCTCTACAATTCACAAGCTGAGTACTCAGTAATGAGACTTTTTTCCCCTCCAAGTCTGAGGCGGATATAGTGAATTACTGTTTGAAATCCTGTGTGTTACTACGTCTGTCATTCCATGAATACGTCTAGTGATTTTTTTTTTTTTCTTCGGTTTCATTTTTCTGGGGGGAGTTTGAGTGTTGCGGTTTAATTTCTTCGTGAAACACTTGTCATTGAACTGGTAGGGACTATTGGGTTGTAATATTTCCAATTTGGAAACTTTGAAACAAAAAGCACGTTGGAATGTGTCTACAGTGTCTTGTACAGGAGGATGCAAATTCAAACTCCAGTGTCATGCAAACTGCAGTTGCTTAGTTCCTCTTCCCTTCCTCTTGCCATTCTCTCATGTCCAGTAGGTTCAGCATGTGTTTACACCTGCTAGCAAAAAAGAAGCTGTGAATGTACTTTGCAATTGAGAGGAAAGGGAACAGTGAATATTCAGCATAAAGATTAAAAAACCTTGTGTATTTGAAAGGCTATGTCTTCATCTGTATAAATGCATGTTTTGAAGAAAAACATTTTTTAAAAGATTTTGAGATTTTTTAACTGAGATCTTGATCTGCAAACTTCCTTCCTGGTTTGCTATCTGATGGTATGTTTCCATAGACATAATATTTTTTCATTCAACAAAGTCTTTCTCTGAGTTCAATATGTACTGAAACTAATTTGAATGAAGTTCACTGAGTAGTACTATTGGAGTGAGATCCTGAACTTTCTGAGAAATTTCTCAAGTTGCTTTTTTCAGATTGGTTTGCCGTAAGTAAAGATTTGAATGAAAGTTACCTTGATCATAAACTTTTCAACAGTGCAGCTTCCTGCATTTGAAAAACTTAGTGATGGTCTGACTGGCACAGAGGAAAAAGTACTTTGGATTTTATTCGTCCAGATAATCTTTGTGGCTAAAACTCGCTTTAGCCTAGTCAGACCGAGTAAAAGTAGTGGAAGTGATGGAAGAGGGCACTTCTGGAATGCTGGCGTTTTTGTTTGGTATTTTGATAATATGAAACATGCTTTTTCTTCTAGGGAATATTTCATTTCCAGTTAGGTCGAGGTGAGCCTATGTTGCATACTCGTTTGCGTCCTCACTGTAAGGAATTCCTGGAAAAAATTGCCAAGCTATATGAATTACATGTTTTCACTTTTGGCAGCAGACTGTATGCACATACAATTGCAGGTGAGTAGTATGTTACATTTAACAATATTTACATAATCAGCCTTCATACTCATATAACTAGTTTTCTTTCTGTGGTTGTTTTCAAGTATTTGTTCTTTGTTTTGTGCAAAAACACTTCCTAAATAGTCGTGTAAGTAGAATTCTTGGCTCATTTACAAGGCAGTGCCTGTATGGCATGTAATTTTAGAAAAAATCCTTTTTTTCCCATCAGGCATGTGCTTTTCTTGCTTCCCTGATGGTTGGAGAATCAGATTGTGGCATGACAACTAGTGCCTTCCTATTGAATTAAGTAAGAAATGATGCTGATGGGCTCTAAAAATGATCTGCAACATCACTTGTCATAGAAATCTAAAGCAACAGTTCCATAAAAATCAACAACATGAAATTATCTCCTCCTGTGGGGACCCCCCCCGCTGTTTCCTTTCACCAAAGGAAGTTTGGCTGCTATAAATCATTTTACAGTGGTTCTGTTTGTGTCCTGAAGCTGAGATGCGCTTATTTGAGGAAAAGCATGGTTCTAGCACTATTTTCACATATTCTTAAGAACTTAGAAATATTTTCTCCTAGTAACTGAAAAATTGCATTTAAATTATAGCAATAATAGTCTATGGTGTGGCTGAAATGTTTTCTTTTTTCCAACAAGCATAAAAGAAACCTACCCTGTTATGCAAGCATAACGGTCAAATTCGTGTTAGGAGTGTGACCATGCGTTTAAACTGTAAAATTGGCTTTTCCCCCATCTGGAGTCTTCCTTGACAGAATAGCATTTTCACTTCAGACTTTCGCTTTATTACGTCTGTCGGACTAAGGCAATACAATTAACAATGTTTTAGGTTATGACTCTGCGTGTCAAACTGCTCTTGCTGCTGTTCCATGTCTCCTAGCTTTTTTTTTCCAAGTTGTCTTTCACATCTGCTTTTTTTGTGTCATGTTGCCGTGCCTTGAGCAACACTTCCCAATGATCCCAAAGATTCCAAAACAGAGAGCTAACTATCCTAGTTAGCTCTAGAACAGTTAGAAAAGAATTGTGTAATAGAGAATTCTTTATGCATGTTAAATAAGCCACAGAAGATGCTTGTAATGACAAATATAAGAGACTTCTGTAATCAGAAAGCAATACCTAATGTGGTCTCCAACTAATTCTCCCTGAACGAACGTTCAGGAGAGGCATGTCCTGTCCTGCCCATACAAGTGTACGTTTCTACATTACTCAGTATTTATTGGCTGAGTTGTTTGAATAATCTTCCTAAAGTTTTGTCAGTCTCACTGTTGGATTTTACATTGTGTACTGCGAATGCATTAACGCTTTTGTACTCTGCTGTCCTTCTTAGAGTGTGGTTACTTCTTGCGTAGCAAAAGGGGAATGGTTTTCTTATACACAAGGTCTAAATATCTGGTAGTAAGAAAGTGGGATCTATGTGCCAAAATCTGCATGTGGCCTAAGGTCAGAAGATGTATACCAAATAAGGTCAGAAGACATATAGCAAATATACCAGGGAGAAGAATGAGTTGCAGAGGTAGCTAACTCATGATGTGTAAGTGCTTCACCAATGATTGATTTTTCTCTCAATGTGTGATTTGGTCCTCTGTTTGCTCATTTTAATCTCTGAGCTAAAATTTGGATTACCCTGCAGTCCCCATGCTGGCGCAGACTGATACTTATAATGTGACAAGCCTCTTTGTGGCCATCATGCTTGAGCTGCTCCATCTGTTCCATAGAGGAAATAGCCACCAAATGAGCAAATTAGGGTATTGCTGCTTCCTGACATCCCCAGACTTCTGGATTTTTGCCTGAAGCTGTCTAACCTCATTAAAAGCATTCAAACTACAAGTGGATTATTTATACAGTGATGATGATAGTTTCAGCTGAAATATGTCGGCATGGAGAAACAGTTGATATAGCCTTTGGTCCACATACACATACCTGTGTAACCAAGGTGCAGTAACAGAAATGTACAGCTAATACATATAGAGAACACTGGATGGCAGTATTGGTTAAATGATTTCTCAGAGAGCTGTCAGTTTGATATTTTACAGTTATCCCTATGCTACATAAAGGAAGGACTTGTAATAAAGCACCAGGAATCTTTTTCATTAGAAAAAGGTGGTTTTCTTAGGTCCTCCATATACATCCTGTATTTCTTTGTGAAATCTGAACTCTGAGCTGCTCCTTCCATGTCCTGGAAGGCTTTTTCCTCATTTTGCAAACAGATGACATCTTGTCAGTCCTTTTCTCTCATCCCAGCTGACTCCTATCAGCTCTTAAGTAGGATTAGCTGATATTTGTAAACACCATTTATGTCTGCTGAAGTCATTTATCCTAAACCCTTTCTTAGTTTGACACATTTACAAAGTGGTATCTTGTAGTACGTTTATGAAGATGAGTGTTGGATTTTATAATCTAGAGCTTCCCATAGTGTTTCTCTTCTACATAATTATTTTGACCATTTGTTACTTAATTTTTTTTCCTACTCTGTATAAGAGAAGTTCAGTGTATTTAATACTGAAGTCAGCTTAAATGCTGGTTGTAAAAGTCAATGCCACTGTGAATTTTGAGTTCAGAGGCCACTAGGCAACAATAATGCAATGTGAAATCTTAAGATTTATAGTGGGATTTAGAAAGTAGGACTAAATTGAGGGCATTCATATGTATCGTTTGTTACAGCAAGTATATTACAGTAGGTATTTCAATAAATAATTGACAGAATACATGCGTATATGTAATCACTAGTGTCTGAAGGTCTCCAATGCTATTGAAAGATTGGGTCAACAGCTGTTTCCAGGTTCTAAAGTAGGACCTGAAGTAGAACTGGAGGTGACCTGACTCTTCAGAAATTCAATTTTAGATTTATTTTTTAAAAGAACTTCTTCAAATTCATGTTGGATCCTACTGTTATATCACTTCTACTAGGAATTGCTAATTAACTCACTCTGTCTCTAAGATTTGAGACTTCCCCAATATGAGTTAGTTACTTTTGAACATTGCATCTTGTGATGTTTTTTTAGCCAATATAGCCTTTTCAAAGATTTCGAGACAATATTAACATACTATTGAAGAAAACACATTACGTATATGAATGAAATGTTACGTGTCATTTCCCTGAAATGTGAAAACATCAGGATTATGTCTGCTATATTGACTCAATTGGCTAGGCAACACCCAAAAGAAACCAAACAGTTTAAGACATGTAAAGAACTTCTTTAAAAGACCAGTGCTGTTTCCCATATTGCTATTCAAGTAGCTTAGCTTTGAAAGACCCGACTCTCTTAAGATGGGCTTTTATTTTTGCAGGTGCATTTCTGGTGAGCTGTATCCTCAGTGTATTTTTAGTGAATTATAAAGGGGAAAAAAGTATTAAAATTAATAAGTCTTTACCAAAGCATTATTGAAAAGCTCCAGAACACTACCTTATCTCTAATCCCTAGCAGCCAGGGTTTCTGCATTTGGGTTTTCTTAGTTCAACTTCCCTTTTCTTACAGTTTTAGCTGGACAACACTGCAACTGAATGCCTCATTGTGCTTTTTGCCATTTAATCAGTGCACTCCTGTCCAATTTAGTGTAGAGAGTCCCTGTGTATTCAGATAATTAGTAGAAGAGAATTTGGTTGGGGAGGACAGCAACTTGTATGACAGCTTATGTAGTTTGTCAAAATATCTGTGTGTATGGCAATAAATCTTTGTAGCTAATTCTCTCAATTCATTATGCCTAGGTACTGCAAGGGTCTCACTACAGGGGATGATTCTACGAGTTTGCAGCAATTCTTAAGCATAGTCGGGTGAGTTAAGGTTGAACCTCTGTCCTTAACTCGGAATTTTCTTGCTTTTATGGGTTTTAAGTTATTCCAATTACACATTAATATTGAATACATACAGGATCAACTTTTCATAAGTGATGACTGATTTTTTTTTTTTTTTTTTTTTAATTTATACCCTCTGTTTTTGAAGACCCAACTTAACGTACTCCTGGGAGCTGGACTTCTAAAAGGAGTTCAATATGTGTTCTCTGCAAATCTCAAAGCTCCTTGAAAGAAAATTAAAGTTGGTCCTTAGAGTCTGTAGTGATTTTGAACTCTGGTTCTGGCTATAAGATGGCCACCATTTAAAAAAAAAAAAAAAAAAAGTAAAACTTTAAAAAATTGTTCCCAGATAAGTATTGACTGCCTTGTATTATTCATAAGAATGAGAAGTTGATGCTAACTTCAATGCAAATTCAGTAAAATGAAAAATTCAGATTAGCATGTAAAATGCTAGTTTCTTTCTAAGCGATTATGTGGCTGTGATCTCATGAAGGTGAACTTCATTATTGGAGGCTAGGTGCAGAAGCATGTGCATGTGTGTACACCCAAGTCACCATTTTCCGAAATAATAGCATTTTATCTTGCTTCAAGATCAGCTAGCACAGCTTCTCCTGTTTTGTTTTTGGTTTGTCTTTTTTTTTTTTAGAGAGTGCAGTCAGAAAAGTTACTGCAACTGGGCCTAAATATTTCTAGGAATCCCAGGATATATTCATTATATGTAAATGCATTAAAGTATTTGTTAGAGGTACGACTTAAAACCTACAAATGCAAGAGCTCCGGCTGAAACTGTCCCTTAACTTGCCCATTGTGCTTAAGTATTGCAGCACATTGCCGACTCTTGTGAGACTTCTCTGCCGTCCCTAGGCATAATGAGCTAAGGAGAGCATTTAGCTTTAAAGAACCACCTGTAGAAAGATAAATGTAAGTTGCAAAAATCATGTGTATCTATCACCTGCTGCATCTCTTTCAGCCTAATTTATTTGGCTGTCACAAATTTAGTTATTTTAATTTCAGTTTTGTTGCTATGTTGAAAGAAAATGAGATGGGATTTTTAAACTTAATCCACTGCATTAGTTACAAATACTTGATCCTCTGTGCTTACCCTTTCCCCCATATAATATCTCTTACCTTAAAATTGTCTGTTAATTAAACTGCTGTTGCACAGTTAAAATAGCTGAATTATATAGAATATAAACAAGCAACAAACATTTTGAACATTAACTTTTTAATTTCTTCTTTCAAAAGGATTTTTGGACCCTGAAAAGAAGCTTTTTTCCCATCGGATATTGTCAAGGGATGAATGTATCGATCCATTTTCTAAAACTGGGAATCTTAGGTGTGTATATAGGTCTTATGCTTTAAACAAAACAGGACAACAGAGACAGAATATGCTAAATATAATAAAAATTACTCCCTCTGTACTTAACATGTTTATAGTCCTTCCTTATCTGCCTCTTAAATATCAACACCGTCTCAATAAAACTGAGATGTTAGGTATTGGAGCATTTAATCTACTTAATGTGTTCTGTGGTACTAGAACAGTAAGAATGTGCAGCAACGGCATCATGTTTTCATTTATACTTTTTATTCTTGTAATAACCATATTTCGACTTTATGGCTTGTGATCTTGTATAATGACTTCTATGTTGTGGTTTTTTTAATTAAACCAAAAGTCTCAGTTTGAGGTTAATTCATATCTGAATATCTAGTATTCTGGCTTTCAAATGTGCTATACGTCTAGCCGCTTCTGTTCTGCAGTGTTTCTTGAAATTAGGTCATCTAGAGCCTTGAATTCATATTCTAGTCTAAATTCGGGTTCTGATCTTTTTAAGATATAAAACCAAGATTTTTTCTAAAAGACAGATATGTTTAGTATTTCATAAAGCTAGATTAAAAATTATTGCCCCCTCCTCATCTGACCATAGCAAATGAAAAGCTTTTTTCTTCTCTTGCTGTGTTTTCATATGCATGTGTATATCTTAAGTACTCTACCTCCTCTGCCTAGATGATATATAAGTATTAGTACTTTTTGCTTCCTTTGTCTTAGAATGAATGAGTCTACTCTTTAGAAACTGTTCTTGTGTCTTTTTCGTAGATATATATAGAATAGTGTATTGTCCATGTGATAGCTGGCTTTGGGCTGTTCGTCAACACAAACTGTGAAAACTGGACTGAAATGTTGTAATGTTTTGTTCTTGCAAAGGCTTGTTGGTTCCTGCTTCTAGCCTTTAGGATAGAGATTTAAAAACAGCTGTTTCCTTCTTTTATTAACTTTAATTAGTTCGAATATTGAATTCTGTATTTTGAATTCTGTAATTTTAATATTGCTGAGGTTTTTTTTTTTGTAAGTTCATATATAAGTGTGTCCTGCTGACATACTCATGATAAACCAGAACATCAACAGAAACTACTTTCATTGATAATATTAATTTATAAAACTGGATTCATTTTATCAACTGTTTTGTCTCTTAGAGATCTCTTCCCATGTGGGGATTCCATGGTTTGCATCATTGATGATAGAGAGGATGTTTGGAAGTTTGCACCCAATTTGATAACTGTGAAGAAATATGTATACTTTCAGGGGATAGGAGATATTAATGCACCTCCTGGATCAAGAGAAATTCAAATGAAGAAGAAAGGTAATTATATAGTTTTTAAACTGCTTTTACAACTTCTTCCACTTTTCAGATGTGATTGATGTAAGTCATTGGGGTGGTCTTACTAGTATTGCTGTTGCGCTCAGATGAGCAATCCTAGACTGTTGTGGTTGACAGAGTGCTCCTGCAGCACAAATGCAAGTAGCTTAGTAAAACTGGACTGTTCTTGTTGATAGCTTTCCTTTTGGTGGACTACCACAGCAAAAGTGGAATACTGGTAATAGCATTTTGGCTGTTAGGGCTGGAGGGCTGATGTGGCAATACACCAAATTGTTCAAGAACATGTAGAGGAGGACAGTTTCTCTCCTCCCTCTGCCATGTAAAACAGGGCAGTTTTTTCTTCTCTGTAGGTGGTCAGGGAACAACTTCCTCTTCTTTCTCCTTTTCAGTCCCCTTCCCTGCCCCACTTTGGAACAATAGTTAATAAACTCTGGTCTCAACATACTGCTGAAAATGAATGTTTTGATCTCTGTGTACCTCCCCACCTAAATCATGCTAATAATAGTGTGGGACTTGTAGCATCTACTGAATGTGGTGTTCCAGCAGGCTCAGCAGCGTGATACAAATAGTGGATTTAGAAGGTATATATCACTATGTTAGTATTAATTTGGGGCCAAAATGTATTTGAAAAACAATGGCTAAGAAAGAATTGCAGGTTTTTTCCAGTTTAGCCAAGGGGTTTTTTTTAATTTAATATATGTGACATCACTCTTTTTCCCTCGTTGAACTACAGATGTCCAATATGGAAACAATAATACTGTACTTAAACTGAATCAGGCCACTATGACACGGGACCTTTACGCTTGACTGGTATTGTTACTTGCAGGGCAGGAACATGCACACAAAAGAGAGACAAAGCGGGGTGACTTCATCGAGTGTTCCTAATGGAATGTCTGTGTGCAAATTTCTGGATATCTACAGTTTCTTTAATTGTCTCTCTCTTCTTCTGCAGACATCTGAAGACACATCCTGTCCTGGTTTTGGCTGGGATAGGGT
>NW_009213055.1:3231-8367 GCF_000690835.1 Fulmarus glacialis | reverse complement strand
GGAGCACTCGATCCCCTTGTCCACATCATCGATAGAGATACTGAACAAGATATTGAACATGTTTAGGGACATGGCATGTCACAGCTCAAAACTACAGCAGGAGAGTTTTTGGTAATATTCATGTGGAGCATGTGGGAAGGCTGATAAAGTTGTGGTTGTTCATTACAACATCAGCTATTCCCAGCAAAGTGCTGAACTGCGCTGGCTGCTGCTCTCTCCCTGCCACTGACCTGCCCCACAGCTTGGTGTCAGCTCATCAAAGGGTGCCCTGCCCCTCCCATGCCGGGAAACAGGGCAGCCCTCGCAGCCAGAGCTGCCCGGTCTGTTAGCAGCATTGCAATGGCACGGGTACGCAGGGGTCACGCCGAATAGCTTTGTGGAGGATGGTGTGCTGGGATTATCCCAGCTGGCCGCCCTGGCTCCTCTGGCTTAACTCCTATTTCGAAGCCAGCAGCAACAAGAGCATCTTCCGCGCTACGCCTTGGCTGCTGAAGTGGGTGCATCCATCTATAGTCTTGAATATACAACTGCAGGAGGAAAACCATCATCTAATGTTGTGTTTTCACATGAAATATGTATCATCCCCAAAACCATGTAACAGGGGCCTGTCAGATGAAAACCTCCATGTTTCTGAGGTTTCATAAAAAATGGGCACAAGCCAGGGGGATGGCAGTGCCATATATTAGGGAGCTGGCACCCCTCTCCCCAGGGACACGGGGGTAGCCAGCCCTTGGGCCAGGCACCCCATACCAGGCACCGCAGCCTGACTCCCACCTTTTCCTGCCATGCTGCTGCTGAAGGGCGGGCCGCACAAGCCCCGGCTCCCACTGGCAGATTGTGGCCGGGGCCCGCAGCGCACCAGCATGCTTCCTTGGCTGCAGAGCAGCGGGAATGATTTTGTCCCCAGTGGAAGTGCCTGGCCATTGGGCTCGCAAATGCGACAGACCCATCATGGTCAGTTCTGCCACCCTGACCCCCAAAACAAACACCCCGCTACTCTCCTGCAATGCCCCGAGTGCACAGACGTGCACAGTGGTCACACATTATGTGGCTACAGTTCATACTGCATAAGGACTGGTATCATTTGGAAAATAAAGGCCAGCTGATCCGAGCTCAGGAAACGCTAGGTTACAAACCAGGGGTAGAAGCACCATCACCCCTATGAGAGTGGGGTTTGCCTACCACACTAGAGACCTCGGGTATGCGTCCCCTTGCCCCCCAGCCCCAGCCAGGCTGCACAGGGTGCGCACACCCCACCCAGAGACACAGGGCCAAGGGTCACAGCAGCAGTGGTCACACAAACACATCCCTGTCCGGGCATCTTTTCGAAGAGCTCACAAACGCTGTATGGAATTCTTGGTAAAATCCTACCAAACTCAGGTGAGAGCTGGAGCTGCGCAGCCCGCTCCAAGGATGACAACTGGAGCTGAGGGAGGCAGCGCAGACACCTTCAGTTTTGGTTGCCACAGCTGCACAGAAGTGTGGCCGCCAGATTTGCCACTGCTCCCTCTGAACCTCAGAAGTGCTGGCTCCCCTTGGTAGTGGCCGCCGCCGCAGGCAGGGCCGCCCCCCCCCGGCACAGCCCTGCCTCCTTGCTCAGGAGGGCTGGGTTTAGAACAACCCCGGTCCCCTACAGAAACCCAGGCTCCTCTGCTCCGTCTTCCACATTGTCTCTGGGTACTGACAAACAGGTACCAGCACAGCTGTCGTGTTAGTCTGCAGGTTTATTGTGGAGTAGGTTTGCCGTAAGAGTACAGAAGAAAAAAAAGCTGATCAAATTCCAGAGCAGCAGCGTACGTGTGCCTCTTGCCAGGTATGCTAGAAACCGGGTAGGCAATGCACAACCAATAGATATTCCAAACACAAGTCACAGGCTTTGGCCATTTCTGCTAAATCACTGCAGGGCAGCATTTGTGTCACTCCCCGCTCTCCCATTGTGGCAACGGTGGAATTTAATGGATATTGCCAGAGTGTCGATCATTGCACGCAGCAGATGAAACGCTAATCCCCATTGCTGAGCGCCATGGGAGTGTCCAGGCAGACACGAAGCACCACAGCAGTTAAGACTAGGCATAAAGGCCATACGATGCTGCAGCATGACAGTATGTTCAGAATCTGGACTATTTACTCATACACTGAAAAAGCTCCATAAAGTCATTGTTAACAGGAAACCTGTTTTTTGAAAATCATGGGTTGCCCAAGGTGTGACGGAAGTTAACCTTGTAATTTTTTTTTTCATTTAAGATGCTCTGCTGTGGTTTACATATTAGAAGCCAACTGCCGTGACAGGTTTCATAAGCAGCCCAAATAGGCCTCACTTTCCATTTCAGTCTTGTTTACTGCTGAAACTGGCCTTTATTTCTGCTAGATATCCCACCGCAGTAAAAAAATGTTTGCTTTTTTCCCCTCTGCCTACCAGTTTGTTTGTTCAGTCTGATATCGTTTCCAGTCTTTTGCTGTGATCTGTGTCAACAAAGTGCCTTATCATGCAATTCTTGACTACAGAATGAGGACAAACACAGTTTGACATACCTTTACACAAATAATTAATTCTGCAGGTGTGTATTTGCTGTAAAAAATTAGCTTAATTCAACAAAACTGTCTCCAGGATCTGGGCTACTTTAAAACCATACCAATTTCTGTGAAGCTGGTTAGAATTCCTGAGGTCAGCTGCGAGAATCTTTCACTTTAAGGAGGAAAGTTTGAGTGAGCTGCAGAAAGACTAGTAACAGCTTTCTTTTGCCTCTCAAACATATTTTCCTAAGGTCCTTCAGAAAGTAGGTCAGAAGACCTTACATCTTCCCTCAAAAAAGGAAAACATGCCTTAGGACATTTTAAGAAGTTTTCTTTATATTAACAGCCTAATGAACTAAAAAATGCAAGAAGCGAAAGTAGCAATCATCAAGTTATTAATGATTTCTATTATGTTTTGCCGTTTCTGCAGATCTTATTCATTTACAAGATGTCAGTGTTTTGAATAAAAGCTCATCCTTAAATTTTTGGGCATCTGGTATCACAACTAGTCAAGCGAGAGTAAGCTTTGCAGAATAATTAGATCAGGGAAAAAAATGAATGCCTGCTAAATATCAAAAAGGAATAAAAAGGGCATATGCAAATTTTCAGCCATCTGCAGACAGAGATGGATTTTAAATTCCATTTCAAAGAAAGCAGAAACTGATCCTTTCACCAAAGACCATTCAACAATAAATGTGAAAAGTGACTAGTTGGAGAAGACACTGATATTAGTCATTCCCATTTTAGACATTTTTCATCCACATTACATGACACACAGCTAAAATTACCCAAATGTTAACAGAAGCAGCAGGGTTACTACAGAGAAGTTTTAGTTAAAAATACACATTTTATTTCAATGTGCCAATAAAAAAGTCCCACATTTTCATATCACAGGAAGTTAATTCATACAATAAAAAGAGACCTGTGCTAGTCTATTGGTGTGACTAACTCAGAAGACCCAGATCATGCCAAATTTTAGTTGATATACTCTTCTATCTACATTCTTACATTTACAAAGACACCACAAAATCCCTTATAATAATGTAAGCAAAATAACTTTCTTCCTAAAAGATTAACTTTATAACTTTAATCCATTCTTTCAGGACTTGCACTTCTTTGAGGGCTTCCTGACGGTGAACGACTGAAAGGAAAAGAACCCACAGTTAACATTTCAGTAGTCATTTGGGATTCACAAATACAGGAAAAAGCAACAGAAGGATACCTAGACTACTCCAGCACCCTTTAAGCACCCTTTTTTAATAAAATATCCAATCACTATTTACAAAGTTAATGGGTTGATGATTTAATGTTACAGATAATACTTTTTTTTTTTTTTTTTTACTTTCACATTTTCGCATTTCTCTACTGTTATTTTTATAATACAATTTAAATGTGATCATTGTAAAGTCATCTAAAGGGTACTACTAATAGTGACCTTCATGGAGGCAGGATACGTCTTCATTGTTCTGATACAGCAGTTTGTCAAAACCTATTATGGTGATCACTCAGCATTTATGAGCATTTATTGAAGTCCCTTGTGATTGTTTATGAGGTTAGACTACATACAGCCACATTTTTAAATGAAGCAAACCTAAGTGTGGAAGTTCTATAAATATGTTAAAAAAAACCCAAAAAACCAAAACAAAACAAAACAAAAAAACAACCAACTTGCAGGGCAGAAAGATCATCAAGGCAAGGGACACATCGTGGCAGGTCTACAGCTGTTCTTACTAGGATATATCCCCTCCCTGCAAATCCTGGACACTAAAGTTGTAAAAATGAACTATTAAAGAATTCAAACTAAGGAAAAAAATGCTGCTGATTCTGTCACTACACATATATGCATACACGCACACAGATAATTATTTACTAACTTATTGGGAAAAAAGATAATCTGAGTAACAGCAGTAAAAGTAACAAGCTCGATCTTCCATTCCTGACTGCTATGCCAGGTTACTCCACTCTATCTTCCCCAATCTCACTGTAGCCTTTCATGAGACTCAAAGCTGATTCCCACATTTATTCTGTGCTTTAAGCTCACCAGTAGAAAGTCTCTGTGCAATAAAACTGTTAGTGAACTGAAATGAACACAGGAGCAGACAAAGGCAAGACGTAAGACTGCTATGTAACCAGTATCCCAAGGAATTACTACCACATATATATTACCATATATAAAATCACAAGATTATTTCTGTTGAAGAGATCTCGGCAAAATACCTTTCCAGTATTTTCCTACAAGCAGCAGTCAAACTCCTCAGCAGACATCACTGCAGATACTAAAATGCCAGCTCTACGGAGCCTACGTTATTAGTAGGGAGATCAACATACCTTCTCTTTGGAGATGGTGATCGGGACTTTGACCGACTGTCAAAATAGAATATCATCAATGCAGCTTACAGGTCAGATGGAAGTTTTATATTAAAAAAAAAAAAGCATCTTAGACAGCAATGGAATTATTATGGGAATCTAGCCAGCAGCTCTTTAAAATTGCAAAATTTTCAAATCAACTTTTACTCTGACAGGGATTCTCAATTCATTTAGCAAGGAGATTAAATTCAAGCAACTGCCTTCAGTAAAGGAAACAGGAAAACAAAGGGGTAGTACTGAGGTGAGGCTTTGAGA
>NW_009213055.1:0-3215 GCF_000690835.1 Fulmarus glacialis | reverse complement strand
TTCCTGCTGTTCTATCAATAGCATTAATAAAGCTGAAGTCCTTTATCTCATGGATAGAAAAGCTTAACAGAACTAAGCACAAAGCCACAAAAAAATCAGTACTATGTTGGAAACTACAAAGAGTTAACGAAAACAAAGAGATGGGTAAGGAACATATTCCAAATAGCTGCAGAGGAAATTTTATAATCTCCGTCATACTGCAAACCGATTAGCCGGGCACCCATATTTGGGGGATTTTTTTTTAAAGGACCAGGCTCTGTTAATCATGCAAACCTAATACTGAATTCTAGATACTGCAGGCTTTATCTCTGTATGCTTACCTCTTAGCCGGCGAGCCAGATTTTGATCTGCCATGAGACCTAGACCTACAAGATGAAAAAAACACAGCTCAGCAGGGAAGCTGGTAGCATGCATGTTCCCACATTTGAGACAGCAAGATTCACACTAAATGCGTAAGAACTGTCATGTTGAACAGACAGAAACCTGCAAGTTTCCAGGGCTTTTTCAGAAGTTTTCCAGGCTAAGTTTCAGAAGATAGCTTTTTAAATGGATGCTGCACATGTTGCTCTGTACTTTGGTCCCTGGCTGATGACTGGCGTTTGCTGATGCAGGTGGCAGGAATACATGAACAACCCAAATCCTGACCAGTATTTTCACAAAGCTAATAAAAAGCCATGCTCTAAACTTGCAAGTTTTATTAGGCTTGAGTGACATCTACCAGTACAGTTGAAACTGGCTGCAGGCAGCATGCTCCTACAAACATCATCTCCTCAGTGCACTTTATCCTACATATGCACTTGCTCAAAATATTTTTTTAAATCTGTCTGAACTTAACCCTTGTGAAAAGACTGTCAAAAATGTCAGTCTTTGAGATAAGACTGGTGCACCATAAGAACACTAATACTGCCTAAAAAAATAACTGAAATTTTTAGGTTCCCAGAGGAAGTGTTCTATTTTCCACATCCAAGGCTTTCCACAACAACTTCCAGATGTACGCTTTGACGCTGTCAAACCAGCAAACATCATGTAATACTTATTCAGTCTGTCTATGAATCAAGAGCCTGTCTCTGGATGCTATGCATTCCTTTGATTCTTCTGTAAAGAAACCATCTTTCAATTGCCTCATGTGGAAGTTTAACAGTGACTTCATTAGAGTTAAGCACCAATATTTTGCCACTTCTCTGTACTTGTATGTCTGTAATTTCCTCTGCCTCAGTCACTTAATCTCTACTTACAATGAAAGGTGTCACACAAAGTAGTCTAGAAATTTCACTAAAAGCAACCTTTACATTGCAGAAAACCTCCTGGTACTAAAAAAAGAAAACAACAGTGGTAAAATCAAGATGTTTTTCTCTTTGAGAGCCTATTGACTGTAGTTGTTTTCTGCTCATCACTAACAGTGAACAGTGATGAGCCATGATTAAATCATGTTGGAACAACTGGTATTAAAATTGAACATATTTTAGCAACAAGCTAGAGAAAGCGTACTTGGTCAGTGAAAGGCATTGCTCTACTGCCTCAGGGAATTAGCTTTTTACTAGCTTCTGGACTGTTCGTGTGAGTTTCTGCTCTTAACTAAGCCATCTTCTGGTCTTCTCTCCATGCCCTAAAAACTCCCGTCATTGCTAGGAGACTCTCAGAAAATGCCGCGACCAGCTTTCAGCACTGATTCTCCCACCTTCAGCTGGAGGCTTTTCCACTTACTCCCTTCAGCTAAAGCTTCCCTTTATTTTTTTGTGTTTTTTCATGGTTGACTATTATGTTATTTATTTCACAGAGCAGCCATCAAACCAGAACAGCAGGCCTGGGAACAGGCTGGGGCAAGAGCAGTACCATCTCCTTCAGAGCAGAACTTCAATTTACTCATGTTCTCCTATGACAGCTTGCCGAGGACATCCAACCAACCTATGTCAGCCATGCTGCCTGGACAAGGTTGCACAAAGCACAAGCTGCATTCACTTACTATGGAAGGATTAAACTACAACTTCAGAGAACGAATCACATCCTGTGTTCCTTTAAAATTTGTCATCACTCTTATGGCACATTCGTTGGCAGAAAATAATTCTGACAGCTGTTTATCTCAAATTTAATTCAGCTCCTGTAGACTGACACGTTGTTGTTCAACAGAGCTGGAAACAGCTCTAATGCTCACGGCACTAGCAAGCCCTTCATGACTTGCCCAGCTATATGCATTAGTGCTTTAACACACTACTGGACAGGCATCCTGATTTCTCTGACAAATAATGGGAAGAATCCACAATCTCATGTGTTCTACACAAAGAAAAAGAAAAAAATTTTTCAGATTAATTCCAAATTTGTTTTCTATGTTAGCTGTTAATGCAACCTGATCAAAACAGTACTTGTGATGACTATCGGGATCTGGCTATCAGTGATATGTAAAACAATAAAAAGAGAAAGAACAATCTTCTGCACTGCTTTTTAAAACTACAGACCCGTAAGTTAGTGGAGAGAAAACACAGCTTTTTCTGAAAATGTTAACAGCTGTTAGAAAGCCTAACCAGGCTTTTGAGCAACTTTTACTAAGTATCCGCAGTCACGGAAAAGATCTTACCTGCTTCGGGGCCATGTAACAGATCTGGATCTAGATCTGGATCTTGATCTAGACCTGAAATAAAAAATTAAGACAAATTAAAACAAAATCAAAGAAGCCAACTCAACCAGAAGTGATGACAATTACAGCACTACTTAGATTAATGTCTACATGTTGAACATAAAACCTACATGATCATTAAATGCTTTAGACATCAAAACTCATCATGGTATATGCAACTTTGTAAGTTCTCAAAACTAATTGTATTACCATGCCTGTAAATTCAACTAGGATTATCAGAAACTTTCTAAAGCATGCCAAAGTCTGATTTCTAGAGGTCAACACCTTTTGAACTCTGCTATCCAATACCTTTTTGAATCCCCTAACTAAAACAAAAACCAACAACAAAACCAAAGCACACAACCTATTAAAATTACTACTAATTACCTTGATCTCTTCAAGGAACCCGATCGGGACCGGCGGGGAGACACAGACCTAGACCTACGAGGAGAAACGGACCGGGACCTACGATAGGAAGCTGATCTGGACCTGCAAAGAAGTCAATTAAAGAATTGTACAAGTGTAGTTTTTTCTAAGCAAAAGAAACAAATAGGATAAGAGACAAACTTAAGCACACCTCCTACCACGACTCCGACTGCGTGAC